>NW_020884916.1:705722-823030 GCF_003945725.1 Corapipo altera | reverse complement strand
CCACGACACCCCTGATCCATCCCCTCCCAGAAAACAACGTCATGACACCCCAGACCCGTCCCCTCCCAGGCGGCGACAGCGTCAGGACACTCCAGACCCTTCACCTCCCCGGCGACGACGTCGTGACGCGCCAGATCCGTCACCTCCCCGGAGGCAGCGTCACGACACGCCGGACTCATCTCCTCCCAGAAAACAGCGTTGGGACACCCCAGACCTGTCCCCTCCCCGGCGTCGCCGCCACGACACCCCGGAGCTGTCGCCTCCCAGGAAGCAGCGTCACGACAGCCCCGATCCATCCCCTCGGAGAGACAAGCCCGGCTCACCCAGTCTGAGGAAAAGCCAACTGAAAGGTGAGTTTTGGGACAGGTGTGTCCCACCTGCCCTGTGCCATGGGCTGTCTCCGCCCTGCCACTGTGTTCCACGCTCCCACAGGTGGATCCTGTGGGTTGGTGCTCTGCAGGCATGACAGTGATTCCCGTTCCCTTGTATGGGATTATCAAATCTTCCCACTCTGATTCGTTTCCTCCAGGACGGAGCTCTCCAGCCGGGAAGGGCCAGCATAGGTCACGGAGTCCCCCGGACCACTCCCCACATCGCCAGGACACCAGGGGATCTCCCAGGAAGGTAAACATTGCCTCTTTCCTTTCCAGCTGCTTGTTGCTTCCTGCTGTGAAAAACTGGAAGTCTAATGACTGGCAAATTGGGGAAGTTTTTGTACAAATGGCTTTACCAGGGCTGTCCCTGCTCTGTCCCTCGTGGTTTTGGGTGGCCCCTCGTTAGATCTCTGGCTCAGTGTGCTGTTCTCAGCCAGTTTGGTTTCCAGGCAAACACGATGTCATCTGGGGTCAGAGCTGGCTTGGTGTCAGCAGAGGTGCTGCAGAAGGAGAAGCAGGAGCTCCAGAAGCCAGACAGAAGCATGAAGCACCTGGAAGGTAGGAATGTGGGAACACGGCCCGAGCCCAGCTCACCTTCTCCTTCTCTGCTTCAGCTGCTGTGGCTTTGGGTGACAGGCTCTTTGGGAGAGTAGGACAAACAAAATGAAAGTTACAGCAATTGAATTGTGTGGAGGTGGTGAAATGTTCCAAAACGTGTGACTTGAGGCATCTGTCTCCTCCAGAGGAATCCCGGAACGCCAAGACAGTGTTCCGAGACAAGTCCGGCCGCAAGAGGAACCTGGCACAGGAGCAGCTGGAGCAGAGGCAGAAGGCTGAAGCAGAGGCCAAGAGAGAAGAGCAATATGCCAAGTGGGGAAAAGGGTGAGGTGCTCCCAATGTTCCCCATCTCCTGCCTTTAGCCCGGTTCGGATCTGCTTCCAGTCTGGTGCTGTTGCATTTCACTTCCTCCCAAGTTTGGGTCTGGACCAGGGGAGTGCATCTTCCACATGTCTTATAGACCCCTCAGTTGTTCCCTGTGTTGCTGGAGTGCATAGGGAATGCTGCACACACAGTGGGAGTTCAGGAGCGTGATGCATCCTGCAAACTGAACACGTCCCGGGGAGCGATTGCTTGGGTTTGGGTGAAACTCTGTGTTTTCCAGGCTGGCACAGGAGAGGCAGCAGCAGCAGAACGTGGAAGATGCCATCAAAGAGATGCAGAAGCCCTTGGCCCGTTACATCGATGACCAGGACCTGGATCGAATGCTGAGGGAGCAAGAGAGGGAAGGAGATCCCATGGCTGCCCTCATCAAAAAAAGGAAGGCCAAGGAGAACAAGGAGAAAGGTTTGGCTCTGGAATTACACCTGTGTGTGTTTTAGGGCCTCAGCAGCGTAGAAAGGCAGCTGCTCTTCTGTAAATTGCTGGAACAGCTGAATCCTGAGGGACTTTTTCTGTGGTCTCTGGAGTTACTGCCTTGTTACCAGTAATGGTGACTATGATTTCTTAGCTCAGAGCAGGATCTGCTGAGTTAAAACTTGGCAGGGTGCAGTTTGCTGAAGTGGGTCTTTGGGAGCTTCCTCTGGGAGCTGTACCTGGCTGTCAGGTGGCCTGTGCACCCTGCCTGTGTACCTGCAGACACCCCTTGGATGGGTGAGGATGTGACCCCCTGGTTGTGCTGAAAACAAACAGCTGTTCTGCTCTTTTTGTTCCAGAAAAACCCAGGTACAAGGGACCAGCACCTCCACTCAACAGGTTTAACATCTGGCCTGGGCATCGCTGGGACGGTGTGGACAGGTACTTGTTTCTGTTAAAATAGAGTAAAAATAAATGAATTTTGCTGCAGAGTGGTCATAGTGTAAAGATTCCCAGTTACTGGATGAGTGAGGTTGTTGGCAGTTGGAAATTTGAATAGATTAAGTTACAAATGGGTGATGGGACAGAAGGACAAGGCTGGTACTCTCAGGAGGGGTGTGAGTAACCTCAGAGGTGCGAACTGTTGGTAACCACAGTAACCAGAGTAAATGTAGTGGAGAACTTGTAGGACCTCTGCCAAGTTTTGTGGCTTTAGAAAAGCTTCTGCCCAGCAGCTCCTGGTCACCTGGGTGTCCCTTTGCAGGTCCAATGGGTTCGAGCAGCAGCGCTTTGCCCGGATTGCCAACAAGAAGGCGGTGCAGGAACTCGCCTACAAGTGGAGTGTTGAGGACATGTAGGTGAGACAAGAACTGTGCAGAGCTCCTGGAGTGATCCCCTGGACATCACCTGCTGCCAAAGCTGTGAGGAATGGCCTGCTCTCCCTGGAACAAGCCCTGTCCTTGGCATTCAGTATTCCAGTGGACCATCTTCCGAGAGGCAAGGCTGGATTCCCTGTCAACCAGGAACAAGCTCAGAGACTTGAAGGGGCCACTGCCTGCAGGAGCCCCCAGCTCTCTGTGGAAGACACTGGTCCCTGGTCCCTTTAGTTGTCTTCTAACAAACTCTTTTGTTCTATGCCAAATGCTGTGACCTCTGGGGGTGGTTCCCAAGCCTCAGGTGTCCTAAATCTCAGGTGCAAATATGCCGAACGCTTGGTCACGAGTTACACTCATGCAGTAGGTTGGTCTGCTCCATAACTAAGGTTAAGTTTAGCTTCTGAACTTCTGCTGAGTTTGTGTAGTTATCGTGCCCTGTAGATCCCAGAGTCACCAAAGTGCAGTGAAGTTCAAACTCAGCTTTTCCTTGCCCTGTCCAAGCAGGAAAGTGAGCAGGGAATGCTCTGGCGCTAGAAGAGTGACCTGCATTGGGCAGCAGGATCTTCTGGAGCGCCAGCAACTCTTTGGGGGAGTCCATTTCTTGTGGAAGTAAATGTATGGAGAGTGGTTAAATTGCTTCCCTTATATTTTGGAGCAGCTGGTTCCCCCAGACCCTTCTGGACAGTGCTGATCTCAGCACTTCCCCCACGCTGCTGCCTGGGGCTCTGGTGTGAAGTGTGACAACCCCTCCCCTGTGATCAGATTTGTCAGTCTCAGAGCTGGAGGCCAGGCAGAGCTTCCCTTAATCCCTGCGTGCCAGAAAGCACTTGTGGAAATAAATACAGTTGTTCTTGTTGAGGTGCTGGGGAGCAGGGATGGAATGCAGGCAGCAGTTTCCATGGAGATGCCTTGGCTGCAGCAGTGGGCAGGGGCAGGGCAGGATCGCTCTTTCCAGGGATTCTCCAGCGTTAGGAGGGCTGTGGGTGGGAGGGATAATGGCAAAATCTGCCCTGGAATGCCAGACTCTTGGGACTTCCCAGTTTTTTATCCCTGTGTAACGTTTCTAGCAGTCCTGGAAGTGGTGTGTACACCTGTAAATAACACCTTTCTTTTTTTTACGTGATTTTGTGTGGTGGTGGTTTTTCCAAGGTGGGTAAATCTTTCCCAGCCTGGGCCCTGTTGCAGCCTGTTGGGCAGGGAATGGTTTGGGAGTGGGAGGTGATGGTGGGAGGTGGGGGCTCCCAGGGTGTTGTCAGCCTGCTCAGGTGTTTCCAGTTGTACTTCCCCTTTCTGTCATCAAGGTCCTATTTTTTTTGCCCCTGTAACCTGAGGCAGGTGCAGCCTTGACAAGTGCAGTTCCACTTGACACACACTCATTTTTGCTCTCACTTATCTGAGTGCTGCTGGAAATGTGAAAAAACCTACTGTGGAATGATTGAATTTGCCCTTGTGAGCAGAGTTGTCGCTCAGGTGGATGCTGGTACCTTCCTCACCTGCTTAGTGACAGTGGCTGCTCTTGCAGAGCCACAGTCACAGCTGGCTCGTGTCATAGCTGGAATTATAAGCTGCTCTTAGGGAAGTAAAGCAATTTTAATGCTGGTACTAAAAAAAATGTTGTGCTTAGGACCTGAAAGCAGTATCGAGTTCTGCTCTTGCAGCTGATTTTGAAAGCTGGGGTTTAAAAATTTTAGAGGTACTAACCTGGGGACCTCCTCGTTCATCACAATGCTGGGTTTATACATCTGTTACATGTTTGTTACCAGATATTTTATTTTTAAGATGCATCTATGCAAAATGAGGGTATGGGGAGCTCAGGTGATGATCCTGTCCCCGTGTGCTGCCCAGGGAGCAGGGAGGCAGGTTTGTCCCCGTGCCCTTGCTCTGCATCCCACATGTCCTGTCCCAGATGTCTGAGCAGTTCTGGCAGCAGAGCAATTGGAAAATGCTGCGGGATCCTCTGGGACGAGCGGGGTGATGGAGATGGAGGAGTGACACCGGGACGTGGATCTCTTCATTAGTGGTTCTGGAAGGGCACAGCCCCGGTCTTGGCATAGAGCAGCAACTTTGATTAGCTTTAACCCAAAAAAATGAATATTAAAATCTTAATTTAATTTAAACCACTGTCATTCACAGTCATGGCAAACAGCGAGCAGAGTAATTATTATGCAAATGAGACAGATAGAAAAATGATTAATAATTGCGCAAATTAAAAATTATTGTAAACATCCTGTGACTGGTGATAAGTCGGGGAGGAGCGCGCGGGGGAGGCAGCGGGGCTCAGCCACCTCCTGCATCCCGATTCCCTCATTAGTGGGATCAGCTAACGAGGAGCCCAGGGGTGTTTGGGGGAAGCTGGGCCTGGCTCCCCAGGGTGGGACAACAGGGCCGAGCTCAGAATCTGCTCCAGCTCCTGTCTTTACGCTCTGTTACTCTGAGAAAAGCTGGGTTTAAGCCATTTTCCTCCTTTTTGGAGTCCCTGAGGTCTTGCCACTGCCTGTCTGTCCCTCTGGAGCTGGCACTGGCATCCCAGCAGCCTCCCCCTGCCCAGCCCCCAGACAGGCACCTGCTAATGACCCTCGGAGCTTCCCCCAACAATTAACAAGCTCATTTGCCTGGTGTTCTGCTGCTAATTGCACAACAGTACTTTTTCCCCGTTTTCCTTTCCTACTTTTGCAAGGAGCAGGATAATACCAGTAACAGGCTCTCTCTGGCTCATGGGCTTCCGTGGGCACTGCTCATGTCAAGGACGAGCAATTAAGCTTGGCCTCACGCGTCGTAATTAGATTTTTGTTGATGAGCTCAGGGTAATGTGTTTAGATTAAGAGCTTAATTCCTGGGGTGTGACACTGCCTTCCCCCAGGAGCTCCCTGCCCATGGGAGGGGGACTCGTGGGGCTGGTGGGAGGGATGGTCCTGGGAATGGACCCTTGGCCACCCTGTGTCTGTCCTGTCACACCTGTCCTGCCACACCTGTCCTGCCACACCTGTCCCTGTGAATGTGGCTTCTCCCCCCCCACCTGCCTCTTGGCTGTTGTTTTTTTAACAGCTCCAGCAAAGTGGGTTCTGGAAGTGCTGTGTTTTTGCACCGTTTCCTGCTGAGTTCTATTATTTTTTAATTAAAAAGAGCCTGAGATTTGTCATTTAATTTCTCTCTAACTGGCAGCAGCTCCAGGTCGTGGGTGCTGGGAAGAGCTGGTGGCTCCCTAAATCGTCCCGGGCTTCCAGCACGGAGCACTGGGGGATGGTGCCACAGTGGGGTCCTCCCAGGGCACTCCCCCCCCATTTCTTTTTGGGGGAGAAGAGTTTTTCCCAGCAACTCCATCCCACAGCAGGGCTGGGAATGAAGATCCCCGAGACCGACAGGTTAGTGATTGTATATGCATATGTGCACTTTCCCTAATTATGGCATAATTAGGGACACGCAGAGATAAAAATTACTAATAATATTTACTCTAGACTCTTATTTTTTTTTTCAATAACCTCTCTCTCTCTTCCTCCTTCGCCGAGTCTTGGTGGAAATAACTTTGCAGATCCCAGTTAATGAATATTTGTAAATGCAAGAGCATTCGGCGCCGGAATATCCAGAGGGCATCCTCTCTCTGCCTTGTAATTTTTTTTCACCAGATATTTAATATTTATGGTTCCACAGCCTCGTGAATAAAGAGCCACCCGCAAACCCCCAGGAGCTCGGGGGCCGGGATATTTATGGCGCTTCCTCTTTTCCTTTTCAATTACAAAGACACCTCACATAATTAAGTGCTAATAACCTTGTTAATCTAAAATTGATACTCTTTCTCCTGGCTATCTCTTAATAGAATTAAAAACAGATTAATAATCAAGGGTAGGAGGCATGGCGTGCAATTCAGGGAGAGGGGCCACGCTCCAACCCCTCCCTGTGCTCCCGGGAGCTGGAGCTGGGCTGGGCTGGGCAGCAACGGGGAAGGGGCTGGCAGGGAGATGTATTTTTCCCTCGTGCTCTTTACACAGCTTAAATTTTTAAGACAAACAGCCATGTAACACCATCTCCTAATGAAACTGTTTTATGTTAATTAATTATGTATCAAGGCTCATTTTCATGCGCAGCCCGGCTCCGCTTCCCCTCCGCCGAGCCTTTGATCTGTCAGAGGCTAAATGGGAGATAAATAATCAAATTGAGAAGCAGCCTGGATGGAAATAAACATGTTTTAGATGCGTTATCTGGCGGGTAGAGCAAGGCCCTGGGTAATTGGGCTCATGGTTCAGCCACGCTCTGCTGCACACCCGGGGCGTGGGAAGGTTCCCGTGCCTCAGTTACCCTGTGGCCACCCCTGGGGGACAGCACCGTGTCCCCACCATGGAATCGGGTCTCAGGGGCAGCCTGGCCCCCCCCTGCCTCCCCCAGAGTGTCTGCTCATCCTCTCCAGGAGCATGAGCATGTGGAGGACCCCCTCTGCACTAAACTGGTGAAGAGTTAAAACTGCAGCATTTCTTTCTTCCAGTCCATGGAAGATTCCGGCAGCTCCGGGCCACAACCACTCCGTGCCCGGGGTAGCTGGGATGTTGGCAGTGGACACGGTTTCAGCATAATTTAACACAATCTCTACCAATTTGTTACACCTAAGCGGAGGCAGATGTGCATCCATATTCATTTTGGAGGAACTTCAGGAATTATAACTTCATCAGCCAAGGCCGCCCGACACCGCCAGCCCGAGTTCCTGTGCAGGAGGAGAAGGTGAGGATGGCAGTGCCCAGAGCCTGGTACCCTCTGCTGTGGGGACAGGGATTGCAGGGCTGGCAAGGGCGAGGCCCACGGCCTCGGCTGCTCTGGGGGATGCCCATGGCCACGTCCCCAGTGACTTGTGGCTGCTCCAGGGGATTCCAGCAGCGGTGGCTGAGGGCAGGACCCTCTGCCTGTTGGCACCTCTGGCCCCAGGGCCAGGCTGGTGCCCTGCTGTAAACCAAGTGTTGCTCCAGCAGTAAACACCCTCCAGCAGGAATTCCAGATTATAACTGTGGAGTGCTTTATGTCCCTGATGCCCTGGCAGTGTTCTGGTCCGTGTGTAATTACTGGCTAACAAATGGATTTCCTCTTGAAGGGCCCTTCTCTGAATGCTGCAGAGGGGAGGCTCTGCCCACCCACCCTGGGGGAGCCCCTTCTGATGAAGGGGGCTGTGGAGAGCCCTGGAGAGCAATGCTGGCAGCAGGGATTAGAGCTCTTGGTTGCTGGTCCCACCACAGCCTTCCTCATCCTCCTCATCCCGCTCGGCACTAACAGCTCCTTGCCCCCAGCTGTGCTCCTGTTGGGATCCCAGGGAGGTTTATGCCTGGAGGTTTTTCAGTCAGTGGATTAGAAGGGAGTTTATTATATTGCAGCAACTCCTCCTTGGGGTGTTTGGGTGGTGATGTGGTTGTTTTCTCTCTTGGTGACGTGGTTGTTTTCTCTCCAGGTGCCGTGCCGGGACATTGGCCAAATCCAGCCCTGCTCAAGTGCCATGCCATGAGGTCCCCAGCCTAGAGGAGAGGAGCCCTGTTCCAGGCAGAGGACATGGAGACACCACATCCCCTTCCTGGCCAGCGCAGCTCCAGTGCTACAGGTGAGCACCTGTGACCTTGCCCTGTGCCGGGGTGGGCAGGGAGGAGGGAGCAGTGCTGGGAGGCTCCAGCCTGGCTCCCATGGGATGTCCTCACTGGGATGCCAGTGTGTGCTCAGGTGGCTGTGCCAGGGTGCCACTGCGAACCCAGCCCCAGGGATGGTGCCCAGTGGGACCATCCAGGGTACCCACTGGAACCACCCAGCCCTGGGCAGCCCGACTGTGTGTGCCACCACCCCTCCAGGCCCTGCTCCCGCTGCTGGGAGGTGAAGCCAAGCACGGAGCGATCAAAGGGAGCACTCAGAGAGCCTTGTCCCCTCCAGGCTTGCCCTGGGCCCTGCCTTTGGGCTTCTGAAGGCTTTGCTCCAGTGGTGTCAGTTCTCATTAATCCACACATCAAAGCTGGGGCTGCCAAACATCCTGGAGAGAATGTGTGGGATTCCTCAGCGGTGTGGCAGGGGGGAGGCAGAGGGGCAGCTGTGCAGGGGGGCTCAGGGAAGGGAGGGGGGCTCCAATGCTCTGGCTCGTGCCCACGGAGCCCTGAGGGAGCTGCCAGGGGCAGCACAGGGAAGCTGTGGGATGTCCCTGGACAAGAGGCAACTGGACATGGCACTCAGTGCTCTGGTCTAGTTGACAAGGTGGTGATTGGTCAAAGGCTGGTCTTGATGATCTTGGAGGTCTTTTCCAACTTGTTCCAACTGTTTCTGTGATTCTTTGAAGGAAAGGCCCTCCTGCAGCAAGATCTCCCATGTGTCACATGTATGCAAGCAAGGAAAAGAGGTTTAGCAGGAAAACACACCAACCCCCCCCCCCACAGAAGGTGCTCCTGTGCACTGGAGAGTGGGATTTGCCCGCCAAGGTCCTCTCCGAGCTGCTGTCAGTGCAGACTGGGATTCCCTGCTCAGCTCCAGCGTGGCTCAGCATTCCTCGAGCTGAGCTAATCAGGTCAATGCATTTTTAACAGGGCATAGGAAATCTTTATATTTTTTGTCAGGCTCATTCTTCTCCCCCGTCTCTCTGTAGGGGCTGAATTATTTAATGCTGAATATCAAGCAGAGCTGGTTTCCCTTTGCCAGGTGCTGACGGTGCAGTTTGGGGCTGCTGAGATTGGCAGGTGGCTGTGCTTTGAGCTGGGCCAAGGGGGAACCCATTGTAGCAAGCAGATTACCTGCTTCCAGCTGGATTTACAGAGCAACTCGTGTCTCCCTTCCTGGCATTAGAACAAGAGGGATAGAGCTGGATAAGGGATGAGCATCCAGTGCCAGGACTGGGTGCTCACAAACAGCGCCGTTCCCAATTTCCTGAACCCTAATCCTAACCTGTCTCCTGTGCACAGTGAGAATGTCTCTTGGAGTTTGAGTGTTGATTATTTCCATCCTGGGAAAGGACTGGAAGAGCAGAGCAGGGCACCAGGGGATCTGGCAGCCTCAGCCCAGCAGCTCCCTGGTTTGTGGTGTGTCTCTGGTGGGTCTGGCAGTGCCCACCCGTGATCCCCGTCATGACGGGCAGAGGTGGCCCAGAATTGGGTGACAGGCAAGGATCACCCGCCGGGCACACAAACACAAAAGGCTGGTTTGTGTATCGGGGTTTATCTTTCCCATTAATGGCTTTCTAAATTGGTGGCAGTGGAGCAAAAAACCCAATCTGAACTCGGAGCATGCATGATTACTATTGTAATAACCTTGGCTAATAAGAATATGATGTGGTGTTAGGCTGGGAAAGAAAACACATTTCTCATTAGCTTTTTGATTAATTACTCCACATAATTTCCTAGGGGGACATGCCTGGGACTGATTGCCTTTGCTTTTGACGCGTGGAAGTGGTTTACCTTAACTTAATAATTTTCTCGGTGACATTTTAATGGCAGGCCTCAATTAATCTCCAGTTGCTGGGTGGAGGGCAGGCCCCCTCCCTCCCCTCACTCTTCTAGGGGTTCAGAGCACCACCTTTGCCCACCCTTCTGTGGGGCAGGGCAGAGGAGCTGCCTGAGGGCGAGCGATGCTCCATCGTCTGCCGTTCGAGCTCTGAGATCCTGGTCCTCCTTTCCCTGCCCCTTCCTGGTCATGCTTGGCCTCCCAGGGCTTTAAATACCTGGGAATGCAACAGCTGTGCAGCCACATCCTCACCCAGCACTGCCAGGGATCCAGCTGTTTGGAGGCATATGTTTACATGGCCTGGAACCGACCAATTTCCTTCCGTGCGTTATAACATAAATATTTTACAGGAGCTAAAATATTCAACGCTCGTTTGATGTTGCCACATGGAGCGGGATCAAATGAGGGTGGGGAGGAGGGGAAAACAGGAGAGGGGAGCAAGAAGAGACTCATTTGTTTCCCTGCCTGAAAGTGGAATGATGCTGCATATTTCTGTGTCAGGAAATTACCCAGAACAGAGATCTCTGCTCACTGCTCCAGGAGCAGGTGCTTAGCTGGCACTGGTGTGGCACCACACAGAGCCGTGTCCAACGAGGCTGCAGGGGTAGTGCCAGTATGAGAACTGTCCCAGTGGCACATCCTGCACCTGGGATGTGCATCCCGCATCCCAGGAGCATCCAAAATTCCTCCCTGCACTCTCCAGCCAAGCCTGTGCTCTATACCAGCATTAAAACATTGGCAGGTCCAGCCAAATTCCCACTAAACGAAATATCAGCGTAATTCCAGGTCTCGCCCTGCTATCCTGGCATTTCTGGGGGTGCTGCCTTGGTGCTGCCCTGGGGGCAGCCGCTGCTGTGCCCATGCCAGGGCTGCGGGATGGAGGGAGCGAGGCAGGAGGGTGCAAATCCCCAGGAGCAGGGATGCAGCCCCAGACTGAGGAGCAGAGGGAAGCTGCTGCCCTGTGCACTCGGATCCACTTTTGACAGCTCCGTGCGAGCAGGATTTGCTCGGCCAGCCGGGCTGGGAGCTGGGAAGCCACGCCGAGCTCAGCCGAGCGTGCAGGGAGGATAGACGGGATTACCGCCCAAATCCTGCTCCTGCTCCACAGCCACAGCTGCCTCCTCCCATGGAAGCACAGCCTGGGGGACGAGGAGCAGCCCAAAAGGCACTGCCAAGGGTCCCTGCAGAAGCCCTGGGGCTCTGTCTGGGGGTGGGCACGGCCAGGCAGCACCCCCGGGCCCGCCGGCCCCGCGGCAGGAGCTGACCGGGAGGAGAAGCGCCGGAGATATTTATGTTTCCATCCAAATGCACGGATCAAAGCTGACACTTTAATCTATTCAACAGCATCTCAAGGATAAAAAAGTTGCAGGCAAATCACGGGCCTAAATTGGTAATATATTTTTGCTTGTCAGTTGACAAATCACTTTACAAACCCCCTCTGCATCTTCCTGTGGTTCCCTGGGTGTGCCAGGTTGGGATGTGCCAGCTTTCAGCCCCTGTGTCCCGGTGTTTGTGCCACAGTCCTGCTCGTGGGAGGTGCTCAGAGCAGGGTTAGGCAGCACGGAGTTGGGGCTGTTGGTGCTTAGGTTTTCTCTCTGGCCCAAACCAGTGTTTCTTTCTCTCACTCACATTTTACTCCTCTTCATGGCCTTAGGGTGGCTGGGGACACAGCTGTCCCCAGCCCACTGTGGTGCTCATGGCACAGCATCCCTGTGGATGCAGTCGAGTCCAGTGGAACAGCCGAGGAGTCCCTGCCAGACAAAGTTTGGAGCAGAGGGAGCCAGCAGGGAGGTGGCACTCAGTGCCAAGGGGTTTTTCTGCCTTGACTTCTTTTTATTGAGTTTCTTTTTCTGTTCTTTCTCTCTTCTGGCCAGTGCCAGGCCAAGTTGATGAATTATCCCAATATATATTCTGTCTGGAAAGAAAACACATATCATATATATCTTTGACAAGTTATTATTCTTCCTTATCAGAATATGTGTGCATCCAGCCACGCCATAACTCACCCTCCGTGTTGCTCCTGTAACCAGGCGGGAGGAGCACGGCAGCTCGGGCTGATCCCGTGTTCCCACGATGGCCCTGGCTGGGTGACCCCCCGTCCGGGTGTGCTGGGCTTGGGATGACAGGCAGAGAGCACCGTGTGCCTCCACCGCCTGCCAGCGGGGGGGGTCTGGGCAGAGGCGAGAGCATCACGTCGAGCTAATTCGGCGCCTGCCTCACCTCCAGCTGATTGCTGCAAATTAAATTTCACGCCACTGAGCCGGAGGAGCCGGCGTGCGGCGCGGGAAGAGGGGTGGATGGTGGAGGCAATCTGCAGTGAGCTGGCACAGCCTCCTGCGCTGGCCTGGGGGGCACACAGGGTGCCTGTCCGTGCCTGTGTGCTTCCCGGGCATCCCCAGCCGGGCTCTGTCCCCCCGTGCTGGTCCTGAGCCCCTCCACAGCCCGGCACGGTGCTGCCCAGTGCCCTCTGCCCGTGCCCCCGTCCTGCCTGTGCAGGGGATGCACCAGGGGTTGGGTGAAAATCAGTTCACAGACGAGTGAGCAAACACTTCTGGTTGTTCCTCTCTGGAATGAAGCCCAGCAGGAGACCAGCTCTGCGTGGGCTCCAGGAGTGAGGAATGACGTGCAGCATGGCATGGCACTGGCCCCAGGGGTGCTGGGGGCGCAGGGTGGGCTCCCCGAGGGCGGGAGGGGTGGGGATCCCTGCCATCCATCCAGGTGTGCTGTGTGTGCCTGGATGCACGGCTGGGAGCAGCAGGAGCGCTCCCATCCCCGCTGTAGTGCCTTTAATGTTTGACTTATTAAGATAATAACTGCTCCATCTCCGCTGGTTTGAAACACGATCTAATAGGAATCTTACAACAAAAGTTGCCAAGCAGCCAGGCCAGGATTTACTAATAGACTCCGAGCGTGCTGTAACTGAGATGGAAATTAATTTAGTGATTAGGAGATTAATATATGGAGCAGAGCATATCCCTGCCTTTAAAGGCTGGGAGGAAGCACTGGGATGAGGCATTCCCGTGGTGCCTTCACGGAAGGGGTTCAGCTCTTTAATCTCAGCGCTTCCTTCCAGGCTCCGGGGCGAGGCTGTGGGAGAAGCTGTGCTGCCTCCTTTTCTATTAAATCCTGTCTCCTTCCCCAGGTGTTTGTTAGCATTCTTTTGTCTTCACAGACACCTGGGCCTGGCATTTGGGGGAAAAAAAAATCCCAATCCACCCCCTCGCCTCCAAGCCGCCTGAATCCGGGACAGCGGCAGCTCCGGGAGCGCACCCAGGGAGGGAAGCAGAGGGAAGCAGCGGCGTCTCGCAGCCTGCCCCCTTTTTATTTCTGTTGCTTGTGTTTAGCAGCAGCTGTGCATCCATATTTATTGAGGGGAAGGGAAGAAAAACCGACGGTAATCCCAGGAAAGTGGAACATCTTGTAATTATCTGGGTAACTCGGCTGGCGTGGGCACACACGGGCTCCTGGGAGCGTGGCCTGACTGGAGTGTGGCTCTGGAGTCCTGGCTCTGAGTTACTGGGGACAGGAGAGATGGGATGTTAAACATGCTCTGAGCACTGCAGAGGGAAAAGGGAGTGATGGACAAGCCTGTCCCTCTGAAAGGAGTGGAGTGAGGAGCTGGTGGCTCAGTGGCTCCGTGGCTGGGGTGGGGTCAGAGCTGCCTCCCTCCCCAGAATGGAGTTGAGACCAGAAGCTGGGGTGGGAGACAGCAAGTGACAGGGAATCTGTTAAAATCACAACCCTGGCTGTGGTTGGAGAAGCAGGAAGAGCAGGTGAGGTGGGAACCAGGAGGGAAATGGAAATGGCACAAGGTGCCTCTGCACCCCAGGGCCAGGGGACAGGATCCAAGACACTGCACAACCCCATGGCTCCTCTCCACCTGCAGTCAGTGAGGGAGCTGGTGTTTCCAGAGGGCAAAATGTGATCTCTTAGAGATGCTGATAAGATTCCTGGAAGAGGGCAGGAGTGTGAGATGAAGAGGAGCGTGAGTGTGTTTCTTCTCCCTCCTTTTTTCTCTCCCCTTGCTGTCTCTGGCACAGCCTTGCAAGAATAAAGGCTTGTGGGCATCTATGCTTCGCCTCTGCCTTCCCTGGGGGCCATCAATATGCAGTGGCTGTTACCTGGGCAGGGGCCCTTCCCTCTGTACCGTCAAGGTCATGGCAGGAGCTCCTTGCTGCAGAGGACAGTCCTGGAGCAGAGAAGGGATGCTTGGGCAGGAGGAGGAGGAGGGTGAGGAAGGGTTCCTCGTTGGCTAGGGTTGATGCTGGTGGCATTACAGGGTGCGGCCAGGCTCCAGGAGCCTCTCCCAAATCCGTGGTGCAGTATTTCCCCAGTGGGAAATCAGCCTTGCTGTTCTCAAGGAGCAAAGGTGGGCAGACAGCTGCCCTGCCGAGGACAGGGCTTCTGTCCACCCCTGCTCCCCGGCTCCTGGCACTGGGATGAAGGCAAATATTTGGAGAATGGCAGAGCCCGGCTTGCTTCAGACAGAGCCGGCAGCCTCTCGGAGGCTGGGATTAATTTGAAGGAATTTACTGGTGGGGTTTGTGGCAGAGAGAACAGTTTGCTTATTTCACACTCGTATGGCCACCTGCTACGAACTGTTTGTTCAGTTTCAAATTCTTTAATTAAAATCAACATAAAACAGATTGAAAACATCCCAAGAAGGGGATGGTTGATTTGCTGGAGGATATTGCAGCAAACGAGCCAAAGCGCTCAGAAGACGCCGGATCACGGGGAGCGCCCTGGGCGGGCGCTCGGCGCTACAGGTTGGGTCTGCGTGGGCCACCAGCCCGGGGCTGAAGGCAGGTGGCCCTGGGGCATGTCACTGCTGAGGTGGGGTGTACGTGCTCTCTCCTTCTCTGTCAGGATGCCCTCCCCGGCGTGGCCGTCCCGGCGGTGCCCGGCGGGCGCAGGCGCGCGGCGTCGTCTCAGCCCTTTGCGGAGCCGATCAGAGGCCTCCTCCAACCAACACCAAAGCTTCAATTAACGGGGGCCGCGTGCGACCCTCTTGCAGAGCCCAGATAAGAATAGAAATTTCTCCTGGAAAATGGATTTGTGTTCAGCTGCGTGTGCCGGGCGGTAAATGACCTGCTCGGCACGGCGCCGGAGAGGGGCCGGGGACAATTACGGTGCTCATTGGGAGCCGGTTATCTGAAGGAAACAGGCACGCTGCTATTTAGCTGTCTAATATCCCAGTGGGAGGGGAGGCGGAATTAAAACCCGTCTCCTTTCAGAGCCGTTTCAATCTGAAGGATTCTTCCTTTATGCGCCGGCTTTTCATTTCAAGGGGCTTCTTCCTCTCTCCCAGGCCCTTATTTGCGTGTGGCCGCCTGCAATGGAGAAGGACGGCGAGGGGAAGGAGGGCTGGCTGCGTCTGCACCCCGACATGGAGCCTCAGGATGCTCGGGGACAGGGACCAGCCTCTCTGTGGATTCCTCACAGCGCCGGCGTTTCCCGCTCCGATCCCGGCAAAACAATAACAACCGTGCAGTGCAGAAAGTTAATCCAGAGCCAGACGGGCATTTTAATAACTGGAAAGGTTAAAACAACCCCTCTCCGGCTGCGCACAGGCTCCCGCCAGCTCCCGCGCTCCTGCGGGTCTGGGAGACCCAGAGCACCACGACTGTATTGATTCAATTATTCTCTACAATGTAATACTCTGCATTTGTGTGATAGCAACAAACAGAGTTGAAAGACATACAAAAATAAATGATCTGAAAGTTAATATGGCTGAATGAGCAGCTCTGAATGAGGGGAGAGCGCTTTGGTTTTACATTGTGGAATCAATGGTGTGCAGAACAATGTCCTCCCTTCCCCGGGGCCCCCGGGGGCCCTGCCTCAATCGATCACTATGCAAATTAATTGAATTCATGAAACCTGCATCGCTGGGTAATTGATGCTTCTTATAATTACCTCCGAGTTATGAGCTTTTAGGGGATTTCATTGATTCCTGCTCGGGCAGAGGGCGAGGGCAGGTTCTGGGGGCGGTGGCTGCGGCGCTGGGGGCTCACCAGGATCCCTGGGTGTGCCAACCACTGCCCAGAGCTGATGGTACTTTCAGAGCCTGGATGCTGTGGGGTTCCAGCCCCTCGGGAATGCACTTTTCCCCTCCCCAGGGAGCAGAGGGACATGAAGGTGACGGTGATAGGTGCCATGGTGCACAGGGCAGGGCCGGCCGTGCCTGGCTGAGGGATCGTGTGAGCAAACAGGTTGTATCCAAAGGGATAATAGGCTTATATAGTGCATTATTTAAGAAAAAGGGACAGGCAATTGAGCTCTGCAGACTAATTAGATTAAGTTGATGAGCTCATCAGTATTGTGTGTAATTAAGATGGGAGCTAATTGTGGCTGTTTGATGCCCCGCGTTATCCAAGGTGTCCCTTGCCCGGCCGGTGGGAAGCGCTGGGATCCCTGGGCTGCTGCTCCCTCCAGGGATGAGCAGGGAACATGTGGCTGTCCCCAGTGCTGAGTTGGTGGCCAGGCAGGGGAGAATCTGGAGGGTTGCTCCAGGGGCTTTGTGCCAAAGGGAAAGCGCAAAAGGGGCATGAAATGGGGTGGATGGAAAGTAAGAGAAGCAGAAGGCAGCCCAAGTTCCGAGGGAACTGCAGCCATTGCCTGCTCTGGATGATGGATAGGATTTATCCAAACGGATACAGCGCTTCACAAGACAGACAGTTCTGGCTGTGATGTGTTGGCTGCAGCACCGGTGCAGCCTGGGTACAGCTTTTATCCATGCTCTTCCCTATTTCCTATCTGATCTTTTCTCTTGCTCTTGCATCATCTCCTTCCCGCTTCACTCCCTCTATCCTTCCACCTCCCCTTCTTTCTCCCACAGTCTCACCTGTCTCACCCTCCTGCTTCCCCACAGAACTGCTTCGTGCTTCCCCAGGCCCTCCATGGGCTTCATTCCCAGGCCCTCTGTCCAGCTTTGGGAAGGGGCTCACACCCCTCCTGCCCGAGCCCCCCTGCGATGTTCCCATCCCAATGCTCAGGTTGGTGCCCGCCCAGGCACCGCTCCCTCCACTTCGGGCTCCTTGTCTCCGTCTCCAAGGTTACACAAACCACTTCCCACTCCTCTCCTGAGCTCCCAGTGGGATTTCCCGATGCTGTTCACCAGCTGGGGTTTGTTTCTCGTTTCCTTTCTCAGTTCTCCTGCACCTTTCTGTGTTTGGCCACTGCATCCTCCCTTGGAGAGCATCCTTTGCCTACCTGGCTAAAGGGAAGGCAGGACTTTGCACACCCTCTCTCTAGAGAAATTCCCCCATAACTCAGAGCATCCAGGACCACTCCAGGGCATCCTGGCTGATCTGGCAGCTGTTGGGAAGACCCCGGGCTGTTCCCCCGAGGAAGGGTGGGTTCCCACACGGGCTGCTTTCGGGAAGACAAAGTGAGGAGCTGCTCATCCTGGTGGGAATCAGGGCAGCAGGAGAGCAAATGTTAACATACAGTGTTTATTTCCTTATTGCTGGCTGCTGTCGCAGCTGTGGGGGCAGGAACAGGCTCAGCCCCTGGACATGCACCCTGCGGTGCCTCTCGGTGCCTCTCTGCCTGTCCCCTCATCACAGAGGGGCTCCTCGGGGGTAGAAAGGGGCTCGGAGACCTGCCAGACCCCCCGCAGCAGATGCCCCCACAGCAAACCCCTTCGGGGCGAGCATTTAGGGACACTGCTCGAGGTAATGACAGGGAGGTTTAACTCTAATCCTTTCTGCGGGGGCTTTTCAGTTCTTACAGCTTGGAAGTGGTTGGCGGGGGGAGGGCAGGGGGGAAAGTAAGGCAAACCCCAAACCCCTTCCCAGATGTATGAGCAGCCTGAAATATCTCTGGCTTCTCTCTCTGCAATAACTGAAGGAAACAGGAGCAGATGTTTATAGGTCACGCTGCTGGTTTTTTTTTTTTCCCTTTCTTTTTGACGAAGAGCTTGTTTTTCTCCAGTTTCTTCTGCTAGCAGAGAGCTGCTTTGCAGTGTTCCCTCTCCGTGGGCAGCAGCACCGGCCACTAAACCCTGGCAAGTGTCGGGGTGCCGGCAGCCCCCCGTGTTGGAGGGGATACTCCCGGGCACAGCGAACCCCCGGCAGCGGCGCAGGGACACAGAGCCCCGGAGGGACCCTCGCAGAGGGTGGGCGAGCCCCGGGCTGTCCCCGCGGCGTGGACGGGAGGTGGCACTGCTGCACCGGCGCAGGGACCCGCATCCCCGCGCAGCCGCCCGCCCCGCGCCGCTGCCATTAGCGAGAGGCTCTAATGAGACCCCCAGCGCTCCGCGGTGCCCCCGTGGTCGCAGTGTCCCCCGAGACGGCAGCCTGGTTCCCTCCAGGGCGGGACTGACCGTGTCCCCACGCCGCTGGTGGCCCCGCGGCAGTGAGGATGCTCTAAGTGTTGCCCCCATGGGCAGGGCTGTCTGTGTCCCCCCAGATGTGTTGGTGCCCCAGGAACTGTGGCAGCCAGAGATGTCCCTGCGAAGCCCTTTTATCCCTGTAGCCATAAAGGCTCTTTCTGCCTCCTGCCAGGCACTCAGCTCAGCCACACAGCGGGATGCGACAGGTCAGCAGTCCCTAGTGCGGCCCTGGTGCTTTTGGGGTCACAGCATCCAGCCCAAAACACCCCCAGTGCCTCTGGGGTCACAGATCCAGCCCAAAAACAGCCGGGGAGAGCCTGGTCCTGTCCTCACTCCTGGCGGTATTGCCAGGTGCATCTCCCCATTTCCTTTGGCATGGGAGAAGGGCAGAAGGACTGATCCTCCCTCCTGGGGCACATTCCCAAAGGAAAGGTCTTGGAGCAGGAGAGATTGCTCTCTCAAGGCTTTTCTTTTTGTGAAAGCTCTTTTGAAGTGGGGAGTTTGGAGCAGAGGAGAGTTCAGACAGATCTGATTCCCCTATCTCAGACAAACACACTCGCCTTTCTCTGACTGCAGATCAACAGGACATGTTCCAGGGAAAGATCATCTCGAAAGAAATGGATTTTCCCCCTACTGCTTTGCCATTTTTGCTTGTATTTCTGAAAGCTGGAGTGACGGGTTGTGAACTTTAAGGAGCGATTTCTATTCCTTGCTCTCCTCTGACATGTGGGCAGTGGGACTGCAAGCTGAGGAGGGAGACGGGGCTGGAACAGCTCGGGGGAGGATGCAGGGAGCAAGGCAGCAGCATCCTGACTCCCAAAGCAGCTTCTCCTCTGAGCCTGCTGCAGGAAACTTTTTGCAGGGCGGGAGGTGGCTGTCGGGAAGGGCCAGGCTGGGGCTGCTCTCACTGCTGCCCTTTGCTGGGTGCCCGGGGGATGCTCTGTGCAGGGGGCAGTGCCACAGCAGCGCAGGCTCGGCGCTAACTGCAGGAGCAATAAACACCAAGAATATCAATAGAGAGATGGCATTTAATTAATACCCAATGGCTCATATGGATTTCCACATTAGATCCACATTAACATGAGATTCTCTGATCCCGAGTAATTTTAAGGAACAAATGCTTAAGGATTAGTGTAGGTGTTCCAGTCCTTCTCACTGCCAGGGACAGGGAGGTCACTGGAAGTGTGTTGGGATGGCACCTGCCCTGTCCTTCCCCTTCTCTGGGGGTTCTGGCTCTTTTCCCCAGCACAGGGCTTTCCAGCAGGTCCTGCCCAGCTGTGCTGGCCACATCCACAAACAAAAACTCTGAGAAATGGAGATGGAGATTCTGAGCTCCACCCAAACCCAGCACCCTCCACATTAAGTGAAGCCCCCCCCCCAGCCCCGCAGCCTTTTGAGTTTTGTATGAAACACTCATTATACCTTTGGTGTGACAAATGATTGAAAAGTGTAATTTGAAAGCTAAGCTCCCCATCACACTCTTCCCTATTGTTTATTTGCCAGCTCCAAACGGGTTGGCTGCCAAGGAAAGTAATCAGAAGGTAATAGCCTGATATCGGATGAATCCCCAGAGCTGCCAGCAAGCTGGAAAACTACAATCTCGGTGCCGCCTGCAGTATTGATGCGCTGAAAATAATTGTGTAGAACAGCAGAGCTGGGATCAAACTTGGGCTGACACTTGGCGTTGTACGGCTCGCGTTCGGCGCAGTCTGATGTGGTTATTTGTGACTGGCTCGGGGCAAGGCAGCCAAAAGTGTCTCAGGGAGGGCTGCTGCACTCTGTTTGCCCATGTAGATGAGAAAACACCTTCCCAAAGCAAAGTGCATCTCTTTATCTCCGTCCCTCCCTCCCTGCCTTGCTTCTCGCTTCCCCTCTTGCTGCGATCCTGGGAAAGTGTTGATTTTATTGAATGTGGCAAGTGGCAGTTCATTAAAAAGTGGGAGCAGATGGGGAAGGGATTGTAGAAGAAGATTAATGATGCGCACCGACAACTAAATCGGCCCAGGTTCTGGAGTAAACACAATCACGCCGGCTTCCTGGGAGTGGGTAATCCTCCTCTGTCAGCTCCGGCCTCGTTAGCCGGCCGGCAGAGCTAACGAGCAGGGATGCCACGGCAGCTCCCGGCGCTGAGGAGCGGATGGCAGGCGTGACGTGGCCGCTCTGGTGGTGGGGACCATGGCTCTGGTGATGATGCCAGCAGGGACTGTGGCGAGGGCTGGGAGTGGGTGTATCCATGGAGGTGGCAGGGCTGGTGCGTGGCGTCTGGGATGCTCGGTGACCCTGCTTGCTCGGGGAAACAGAGCTCCCGGCTTGGAGGATTGGGACGGCTCATTAAGCATGTTAAATTCCTGCCAGCAGCCTCCGTTCCCAGCCGTGACAAGTCTCACCTTTCCCCCCCTGCCTCACCTGTCCTGGCCCCGTGGCTCCGTTCCCTCCGTGCCAGGCCTGACCTCTCCGCCGGGCTTTGCCGTGTGCTGATGGAGAGGCCGCTCACCGGTGAGCGTCTCCTCTGCCGGATTTAAATACAGGGTACATTTGTCTTGCAGCAGGACGGCTGGCTCCTGCCAGCCTCCCCTCTGGAGGACAAGCCTTTCATTACGGATGGGGCTGTAATTTTGCTGCAATTTCCACAGAAGTGCCCGGCTCCTTGTTTAAGTGCCAGCGGGGAGGGGAGCGGGACGGGCACATCCACGACGCGTTCGTTCGGTAGCAGCAGGGAGCTCCCAGGGTCTGCTGCCCCTCGCTGATATCCTGGGAGATGCCACCCCTCAGGGGGCTGTGGAGCAGGATCCAGGCAGGATGGTGGAACTCCATGGATCCACGCAGGGTGCCATCCCTGCTGACGGGACACGATGGTTGTCACTGCTGCTGCCCCTGCCTCACCCACTGCCACGGCCACCCGGCACAGGGGGATGCTGCCAGGGAGGGCCACTGCCCAGCTGAGCCACTGCCAAGGGCATAAATAATTTAATAAAGGAACTTTGGAAATTATATCGTCCTAAATAATATAATAAACCCTAATTTACTCACATTTATCTCCCGGAGTTTTTTCTGAAAGCAGTAATCTTGCATCTTCTACAGTGATGGATTAGCAGGAAGGAAACTCCGCTGGGGAATAAAAACCCACATCGTGTAGTTTTTGACATGTTATTATTCAGTTTTATCTTGGGTTGCTCATTCCTGGGCCATTACTCATGTTCGCAGGGATTTTTCTCCCCCCTTATTTATTTATTTTTGTTATGACCAGAAGCAGAGATGTCAACAAATCATCCTACTTTCCCTGCTCCATTTGAAGGGGCTGGGGGGGTTCCTGGTGGCACCCCATGCCACGGGGCACTGCAGAGACCAGGGAGGACGGCACCGTGCCGGGTCCCACTCGCCCTCCCCGCAGTGCTCCGGCTGGGGCGGGCAGGGAGGGACACGACTTAATTAGTCTGTGAGTTTCTACCAGATCCAGTCGATGGAGCAGATCACAGTTCTGCGAGTTCTGCTTGTTCTGAGGGTGCTTAATAAAATAAACCAGGTGGGGAGCCGGGGTCTGGCAGGGTAGGGTGTCACGGGGGTGGTGTTCTGGCATCCACGGGCAAGCTGGCACTGTGTGTGCCACGACCCCCGAGGGACATCTCAGGTGCCACTGCTCCCCTGCCCCATGCAGGGTGGCTGCGTCAGTGCCATGGACTCAGGAGCCACTGGGAGCTTTAATTATTGCTAAAGCTCGGGCTTTATTGCTTATGAGCTGTTGTGAGTGGCAATGCAGGATGCAGTACCCGGCGTGGTCCCCTCGGAGGGAAGGATTTTTGGCTGCCTTGCTCGAGTCACAAGGAGGTTATTAAATAACTGCAATTACACGAGGAGTGCCAGGATGGTGCCTCTCATTTATTACCACTGCTTTGTTTACT
This sequence comes from Corapipo altera, assembly GCF_003945725.1. Taxonomy (NCBI): domain Eukaryota; kingdom Metazoa; phylum Chordata; class Aves; order Passeriformes; family Pipridae; genus Corapipo; species Corapipo altera. Next base: position 800,754 of record NW_020884916.1, on the reverse strand, counting down.
CCCAGGTTTGAAAGAAATGGTGGGATTTGGTGGCAGCAGCCAGGGCCCAGCAGAGCCTCCAGGCGCAGGATTGTCCTGAACCTCAGAGTGGAGTGGGTCGGAGTGGCCCATCCCAGTGGGGTCTCCCAGTGAAAAAATAGGAAAACATTCTTTGCTTTGAGGGTGGTGAGGCTCTGGAACAGGCTGCCCAGGGAAGTTGTGGCTTCCCCATCTCTGGGAATGTTCAAGGCCAGGTTGGATGGGGCTCGGAGCAACCTGGTCTAGTGGAAGCTGTCCCTGCCCATGGCAGGGGGTGGAATGAGATGAGCTTTAAAGTCTCTTCCAACCCAAACCATTCTGTGATTCTACAAAATCAGACCCAGTGGTGGTAGTAATCAGAGCAGAACTGCCCCAGCTCTGCTCCCAACCCTGCTCATGCTCCTGCCCCAGCTGGGAAGAGCAGGCAGACGGGAATCACTCCCTCTGTGTACAAATACAGAGCAGCCCTGTTTGTTTGTGTTTGCTGTGAATGTGCCTGCTGCATACACACACTGAGTGTATATATACGTAGAAATATACGCACAGGGGCTGGGCTGGGAAGCATGCAGCTCACGGTGGGAGGGGGCTGGCAGAGCAAAACTCCCTGGAAGACATCCAAAATACTGGAATGATGGAACAAACGAGCCCCCCGGCTGATGGGAGAGGCAGAACTGCTTTCCTTTCTTCTCTGCTGCTGCAGGAACCGACTGTCTGGGGGCTCTGCCAGCCCCTCCTGCCCCCCCCCCAAACATCCTTTGCATCATCCTCGTGGAAGGATCAAAGTGGAAGAAGCAAAGCCCCTTGCAGCACTGAGAGAGGGTCTGCAGCACTGCAGGGGGATTCTGCCAAGCCCCCAGCCCAGTGTCCTGCACAGCCCAGGTCCCACTGGGGTATGGGACTTGGCACAGCTCTCCCATGGCCATGAGCCCCACAAGCCTGGCCAGCAGCTCCCTGTTTGCCCATCCCTCTCCAAGTTTGCTCAGCTGAAGCTGGACCGTGGCTCTTTATCCTCATGCTAACGAAGAGCTGGCGAGCGCTGCCCGTTAATAACTTGGAGGTGGACGGTGTGTGCAGGGGGCATGTGGACAGGACAGGGTGTTTTCCTGGCAACACCTATCCAGCCAGCAGTTTTCCAACAAGCCCAGGCTCTCCAGCCACACCAGCATCTGTTTTCTCCCGTGTCAGTGCCCGGTGTCCCCCCCGCGCCGGCAGCAGCTCCCGCCTGGCTGCTCTCATGGAACGCAAGGAAACCACATTTATTGCAAATAGGGATGTTATTGAGACAAACAAGGAGATTATTCGGGGCTCCTGGAATTGTCAGTGTGGGATGTTTAATTAGAGCTCAGCTGTAACACTCATCATTCCCCGCCGCTCCGCTCCGATCCCAGCTCCGTACCCCGAGGCTTCCCCACCACACGGAGCACATGGAGCCGGCTCATTCCCCAGCTCCCTCCTCAAATACCTGCTCCAGACTGTCAAGGTGAGCACGATGGGGGTCAGCCGCGCTCCAGCGTTGATTACAGAGTCGGCAGGAGCTGCTAAGATTTCTAATTAAGATTAAAGAATGCACAGAGCTTATAAATGCTTCCCAGGAATGTATAATTTGATTTGCTTGTTTTCTTGTGTCTCCTGCTCCCGAGTCAGCTCAGATGGCTCCTGGCCGCAGGCTCCAGCTGCTCCTTGCCCATCCCAGGGATGCAGACCGAGGATGCCGGTGCTGCTGCCTCTCCTGCAGCATCCTGGGCAGGCGGGGCCCTGGAAAACACCCTGGAGAAGGTTCAAGGAGGACAGGCTGGGCCCCATGGCCAGGTGCTCTGCTGCTTTGGGTAGGGAGAAGGCATGATCAGCCCACAGCACCTTGAAAGAGAGCTTGGATGTGATTCCTGCACCAGGAGGGCCACCAGTGGGTACTGGTGTCCCCGGCCCCACCACTGGTGCCGTTCCCAGCCCATCCACTGGCACAAGGCAAGCTCAGAGCTGGAAAAGAGCTCTCCACTTCAGGTACCTGAGCAGGGGGACAGCTGTGCATCAATATTTATTCAAAACTCCCAGGAAACCTGGATGAAGTGTAATTATCTCAGCTCAATCAACCCGGATTAGCATAACATCCAGTCACCCATCAGACGGGGGCTTGATTTCTGGGATCAAAGCCGGCTGTAGCCGCTGATTAGGGGGTGCAGGGGAGGCAGGAGAGGGAAGCTGTGGCCGTGGCCGCCGCCACTCGTCTCTTCCCGGTGTTCCAAGTTAACTTTTCCCTCCCAAACTTTATCCTGCCAAGCGGGCCCCGACCTGCCCAGTGCCCACTGCACGCTCCTCACGGCACAGCATCGCTCCTCACGCACCATCCAACCCTCTGCTCCCTCCCCTTAATTAACAACTAAATATAGATCTTAATTAAGGCACTGATGAATTTAATTTGGAGTGGCATTACTGCCTTAACTTCCAGAGCTCAACGCCTTGTTTGGATAATGTATAATATAAGCTAAATGAGTGCTTACTTGTTACCACCATAAATAATTCCTCACAAATCCCTTCAGATACGTCTCAGTCACTAATCCATCTCCTCCTACGGAATATTCACAGGCACCAAGCATCTTCCTGCAGATTTTAACATAAACCTCCAAACCTCGTGCCAAGTTCCCCCCTCGGAGCCTGGTGCCTGGCAGGAAGGGAAATTGGAAAGGTGGCAGCAGCACGGGGTGAGAGGATGGGGAGTTTGGTGTGAAATCGCCTCAGCCCTGGTGTTCCCTCCGAGGAGCCCGGGCTGAGGATGCCTGGCAGCTCCCAGGAAGCTCCAGGGGCACCTCATCCTGGTGGACAGGGAGTCCCAGGTGGGAGCAGGTCCTGCAGTGCTCAGCACGGCACTGACAGGGGATCATGGCCAGGGGATGCAGGTGGTTCTGCAGGTGATGGAGCTGGAGCAGGGCACTGGGGGCACCACATGGATACCTGGATTAGAGCCAGTGGGAGGGCAGCTATCAGGTACAGCAGGAAGTCAGATAGTCAGGAATCAGCTCCTGCCTCTGATTAAATAACATCCACAATCGTTTTCTTCTGCAGAGCAAGTCCAGAGAAATAAAGAGAAAAGAAATAAACCCCTCCGTTTGCTCTGCACTCAGCTCCGAGCCGCTGTTGTGTCTTGCTGCTCAAAGGATTTCTGGGAAAGCTCCACCACTTTTATTCCTTAAACACAGAGCAAAACAATCAATGGGGTTTTGATATCGCCTAAGCCCTGCAAGCCTGTTCCTGGGAAGCCATGGGGAGTGGATAGAGCTGTGATGGTCTGAAAAGAAACCCGCACAGGAAAAGGCACAGCTGGAATTCCCAGTGCTCCCAGTGGCTCCGTGCACCCACTGCAGTGACTCTGCACAGATCAAACAAGGACACCCCGCTGTCCATCCCTGGCTGTGGCCTGGGGAGGGTGCGGGGGGGACCAACCATGAGCCACCCTCTGCTCCAGGCTCCCAGCCCAGGCTCCATCACACACAACAGACATGGACCTCCTTGCTTTCACAGCTCCTGTGCCCATTGTTTTCTCACAGAGATCACAACATTTCACAAGGAATTTAGTCCTGCTCTGCCTTTCATTCAGTACAAGTGTGTTAAAAACAGATCTGAGACTCTTCTAATTTGCTCATTGCTAAAATGAAACGAACATTTGAGATCCTGCCCAGTAAAGCCAGCCTGGTGACAGACACATTGTGGCCGTGTGGACGAGCTGGCCACACTGCCACATCCCAAGGGAGTGACCTCAGGGAAACACCAGCCCTTGGACAGCCGGGCAGGCGATGCTCGGGCACGTGGTGTGGGCTCATCATTGTGGGGCACCATGGACGTCCTGGCTGCCTTCCCAGTGGATCACAGGCAGCCAGGCAGCACTCGAGGAGGGACGGGAGCTGGAGCTGTGCCCTCACCCTGCTGGTGGCAGCAGTGCCATCACCCTGCTAATCACTCAGCTGTGCCCTGTGCACTGGGCTGTCAGCGTTTCCCTGGGAAGGATGTGGCCCATGTGGGTGTGATAAAAGCCAGTTAACCCCACGCTTGGGTCATGGGGACATCCTTCACTGGCAGTGGAGGACACATGTCCCCAGCCCTCCCAGGGCCACCAGGGTGCTGTGGCAGCCCGGGCAGGCCCACGGCCAGGCTGGGCACTGCTCTGTGCCCTGTCCCTGCTCCGCCTGTCTGCTCTGCTTCCCTGCTCCCTGCTGTCCCGGTACAAATCATTTGCTCAGATAACAGATGACGTGTTTATCCCAAGGGGTACAAGCCTGAATATTAGGATGTCAAAACCAGCTGCATTTGCAATACGTTACTGTCAAATGGAGAATAAAAAGGGAGTTGCAGTTATTTAATTTGGTGCCAGCGCAGGAGAGCGGGAGCTGGGGGAGCAGTGTCTGCTCCGGGCTGGGATCCAGACCCCTGGACCTGGCAGGAGCTGCCTGGGGGACTGGGGAGGGCACAGGCTGGGGGTCTGGTGCCGGGAAGTTGCTGCATTGCTGCACTGCCTCTCCTCCCCCTCACACTGGAGCCTGGGAGCGGGAGAAGCCGCCTCGTCTGTGGGCAGGTCGCGGGGGGCACGTGGCAGCTCATTCATCCGTGCCAGCAGAATCTGTACTTTAAAAAATTTGTTGGGAAAAGAAAGGCTTTTTTGAAGACAAACATCCCAGCTCCTTGGGGAAGGCTCCGAGTCTGCAGAATACCAATTAAAAATATAAAAGTGCTTTTTAAAAAAATAAATCTATAAAGGCGAGTTCTGAGATCAGGAGAGGGGGCTGGGGGTGGGTTGGCACACTGTGTCCTTTGGCAATAACAAGTCTAGAGGAGGGAAGGGAGGACTGAAGAATAGTACCTGCTGCAAATCAAAGGCAGCAAGGTGTGTATCCAAGTGTCTCAGTCCTTTGGCTGGCTTGGGCACAGTTGGGTGCCAGGAGAGCTGCCACCTCCTGCCACCTCCTGCCACCTCGTGCCCTGGGAGAGCAGAGCAGCACGTGCTCAGTGCCATCATGTCCCTTTTGCCCCCTCTGAGCCCCCTGGCCCCACGGCAGCACTACCTGCCTCAGGTGACCTTCACAGAGGTGGCAGTAGGGCAGAGGACACTCATCCTCTGTCACCTCAGGGCTCGATGAGTGACAGCCTGCCCGTGGCAGAGACCAGAGCCTCCCTGCTGATGCTGAGATAATGCACTGGGTAATAGTTTTCGACATATTTCATTGAAATATAACAAAATATTTGCATAGCTTTATTAGATAAAGGGGAGCTGACTGGAGGCAGAGCTCATTTGGAAATACGATGTGAAAATTCATTTAAAATGAAAGAATCTGGAAGCTTAAGTTTATGGTAATAGATTGATCGCCCAGAGTAGCTAATGACTCCCAACAAATAGATCTCAGCTGCTGCATCCTCTGCTTGGCTGCTGCCCTGCAGTTACCCAATCCCTGTTTATGGGGTGAACTGGGGCCGTGGATGCCAACTCCGAGCCAGACTGGGAGCACTGGGAGCCTGTGGCAGAGGGGGAGAGGGTGTGATGGAGCTGCAGGAGGAGGGAAAGGGCTGCGTGACTCCAGGACAAATGCTTGGGTTTAATTTCCATCTCCCCGATGCTGAAGCAGATTGAAATGAAGCCACCAAAAAGGTGCAGATGAGAGGTGGGGAAATTAATAATGTCATAGTAATAATAGTAATGAGTGGCTGTGCGTGTGCTAATTAGTTTGGAGCCCTCTCTCTGGCTCAGGGGCACCTGTGCGTGCCGGGTTCATCAGCCCCACCCGAGCTGAGTTTTGCCGTTAGAACCGGGGCTGTCCCGGCGATAATTGCGCTAATCCAGAGCCCTTAAATAGGGGTGGCCACACCCAGCTCGGGGCTGCAGGACCCGGGCCGTGCGGAATCTGCGTGTGCTGCTGGTGGAGGGAGACGCTCGCTGCCGCAGGAACCCCAGGCAAGTGGCTCGCCAGCACGTGGAAATTCTGTGTAAAAGGAAAATTTTGTGTGTTTTGGCAAGGGGGAGGTGGAGCCCTGAATATGGTCCTTCCCTGGGTGGTTGTTTTCTGTTTCCATGCTGCAAAGGGTCTCCATGAAATAGTTCCAAGCTGAGCAATACCTACTCTGTCTCCGTGTGTTTAAGTGGTCTCTGGCTCGTGGTGCTGTGCCCTGGGGCAGTGGGCAGTGCAGGGGCCACCTCGGGATGCTGGGGAGTGACGTGGTGCTGCCACACGTCACCACAGCCCACGGGTGGTCGCTTCGAGAGGTTTCCCAGGGAGCGTGGGAGGAATGATGGGGGCTGTGTTGTGTGGGAGCAAGGACAATGTGGAAGAGGTCCCTGGAGCCACCTGTGGCAGGGACAAAGGCACACAGCGAATTTCTGGCTTTCAGCACTTGAGATGAGCTTCTCCTTTTAAGCTGTGGGCAGGAGTGGGAGGGGAAGCAGTGTGGGAGGGAGAGCAGATGAAAAAGAGGAGGAAATAAGCCAAGCAAGTGGGCAGCTGGTCCCTCTGCACGACTTTCCAGTCGTTTGCCTGTTTGGCTCAAGTATTTGGCGAGAGAAAGCCCTGTCTTTGGGGTGTGGGTAGATGCTGGGTCTCAATAAGTTTTGGGGAGGGTGTTGGTCAGTCAATGGAGTGCTGTAAGGCTTTGGTGCTACAGGAAAACCAGCTGGTGAGATGTGCTGTGCCAGGTCCCAGTTGGTGCCAGCTGGGTCCTGCTCAGCAGCCTGATGGGACAGGGCAATCCTGGGGTACCACAGGGTCCCAGTTGTGCACTGGGGCATTGGATACATCTGGGACAGGCTGGAGGGGGTCCAGAGAACTCCTTTGCTCACTGACTACAGCAAAGGCAGTTTCTCTAAATTGCATGAAATCTGGGGCAGCCTTGGCTTCCACGGGCACCTGGTACTCGTGGGGACGGTGCTCGGGAGGCTGGAGAGAGAAACCTGCTCACAAGGGGGAAGTTGGAGATTTTTCCACACAAAGCTGCACATGGGAATACCAGACAGGGAGACGCCTCATCCCTTGCTGGTGTTCTGTTCCCATTAGTATTCGAGGCTGGTCAGAGCAGCCACTTAGGCCTGGAGACAGCTCTGCGCAGGCACAGTGCAAATGTCTTTATAAATGACCACCGGGTTTGAGTGACGTGCCCTTCTTAAGCTAAATAAAATGAAAGATAAACCTTCTAAAAAATACATGAGCTAAACATCCCTTTCACGCTTCATTATGCAAATGGCTCTGCCCATCTCGGCAGCAATTAGCTGCTCCCTCCAGCTTGGGGTGCTGGGGAGAGGAAGCTGGGCCTTTCTCCTCCTCTTCCTGGCTGGGAATGGAAAGGAAAGCATTGACTGGTTGTGAATCTGGAATGCTGGAGTGGAGTTTTGGAATGTAGTGGTGTGAATGCTCATCTTTAATGACAGTAAGGCCCATGGTGTGTCCTGGCTGGGCTTTGGGCAATGAGTAACTGTGGGAAGCAGCTGGAGAGCAGATGAACCCCTTTCCCTCTCTGACAGGGACATCTCTGGTGGCATGGGGGGCTCTGGCTTTGGGTCCTCCAAGGGTTGGCAGTGCTTTTCTTGGAAGCAAGTTCAGGTTGGACATTAGGAGGCATTTCTTCAGAGAAAGGGTGCTCAGGCACTGGAAGGGGCTGCCCAGGGAGGTGGTGGAGTCCCCATCCCTGAAGGTGTTCAAGAAATAACTGGACATGGCTCTCAGTGCTCTGGGCTGGGTGACAAGGGGGTGACTGGTCAAAGGTTGGACTCGATGATCTTGGAGGTCTTTTCCAGCCTAAATGATTCTGTGATGACCGTGGTGGGTGGCACTGCATCGGTGAGAGGGGAGTTTCTGTGCCCCCTTTCCGTGGCATCGCCAGTGGTTTCATCTCTAATTGCTTCTGTCCTTGTCACTGCACTGTCCCCTCCCCTGCACTCCTCTCACGAGCCACTCCCACTCCATGTTGGGATGTAAGTTCCCAAGTTATTAATCTTCCCCTGGACCCGTTCTGTCTCTGCCTCCCCGCCGGTGCCTGCGCTCTGCCAGCGCCCCCTTATCGGGTTTGCAGTTTGGGATCTGCGTTAAGTGCTCGGAAATCAATTTTCAGCTTATTTTGTGCTACAAAATTTGCCATGCCTGGATCTCTGATACTAATTGAACAAGAGCAATTGATGTTTTAGTAGTAATTAAAGATGGTAATTATTACCAAATCTCCCCGTGGCCCTGCATGTTTGCTTTGGACTTGTCAAAACTGGAGGCAGGCGGAATCAATCTTAATAAAGTTGGGACTTCAAAGCTGCTTCCTGGTAATGGCTTTCCACAAGGTTGGTGAGGAGCGTGAGGGGAAGATGGAGAGAGAGTTTGGAGCCTTGTAGAAGGCAGGGACATTAGTAGGTGCTTCCTAACTAAATAAATTTAAAAAATCTTTACCCAAAATGAAAACTCTTCGGTGCTTTTTTAATCCTGGAGTCACTGTAAGTGGGTCTGGAAGTCACAGGAATGCAATGGCTGTCCCAGACCTCACTGCTGGCCCATTCTCTCACCAGCAGTGGGAGGGCTCCTGTGCTTGGCTGTGGCTTTTAATGTCACTTATGGTGCTGCCAGGACTGTGCTGGGGGATGAATTGCTGACCTATTTATCAGCACCTGCTTTACCAGCATCTTTCCCTCTGATGCCAGACCCGAGTCCCCCCTCGGGACACGGGGGAGGCGAGTTCAGGAGACATCCTGTGGGGATGCAATATGGGCAGCAGGAAGAGGGAGGGAGGAGAAGACTCTGTGCAGGAAGGCTGGTGGTGTCCAGCTGCATCCTGGGGTGGGTGAGCCCATGGGCGTGGAGATGCTCCAGCTGCCAGCCCAAAGGGGAGTGTGCCAGGACAGGTATCTCTGCTGGCTCCTGCCTGGATTCACCTGCTTCTGCCTCTCTGTGAGGCAAATCCAGCTTCTTGGCTGGAATGGCTCCTGGCTGGTATTTGTACAGGCACAGGCAGGATCAGGCCTGCTGAATCTGTGTCCCCATGGAAACAGATGCGGGATGCTGCAGAGCAGAGCTCCTCTGGCTCCAGCTCTGGAGGCTGGTCCTCATCCTTGCTCCCTGGCAGAAGAGCCCTTGAGCGGGAGGCGGGGGGGCCAAGCCCCATCTCCATTTTGCCTTAGGAGAGCGAGACCCTCTCTTCGGGGGAAAATGGAAATGTAATCAGATCGGCTTGTGTGGAGCAAATAGAAAATCAGTTTTAATAAAGGCAGGAGAAATGCAAAGCAGTCGCTTGTGACGGAAATGGTGCTAAATAGACACCTCTTTAAGGAAAACTGCTCCGGGGATGTTTGTCGGGAGATGCACAGCCCCGGGCTCCCTCCTGCTCTCTGTTGTGATCCTGGGTGGTGGCAGGAGCAACCTTCACTGCTGGGAATGGCCTTTGGGCAGCATCCTCCTCCGTGGAGAGGCACTGGGCACCCCCATCCCTGCACTGCTCCTCGGGGGTGCCCACGCTGCAGCCCCTGCGAGGGGAGCGGCTCCCGCTGGCGCCGCGGGGCTCAATTATAGCTCAGAGGAGGCACTTTGCCTTTATTGCTTTCATTTATTACCCAAGGCCCAGCGCCTGTTTTCTGAGGCAGCTATCTGGTCACATCGTGGCCGATAAGCAATGCTGGTCTGTCTTTATAAGACAGCCAAAATTTATCACTTTCCACTTATTTATTTATTTGGCAGGACTCTGGTGGTGGCCTGTATTTTTCTTCCAGTGACGTTTTGCAAAAGGCTTTATTTTCTCGTTCAGCCCTGGGGAACAAACCCAAACCCAAGCTAAAAGCTCTGTAATGAACCCCACTGGAAGCAGGTCCGGGAGATAAGTTTGTCTTGGATTCCCATGGTGCCTCTGCTGCTGGGCTGCTCTGACACCGCTGCTGGTGCAGCAGCACTTGTCAGCAACTGCTTGGTTTGATTTTTCTGAATGAGCTGTTGACTTATGCCAAGGTTTTTGAAGTGCAGGATGGGGGGAGAGCACTTTGCTTCCAGTGAGGGGGCAGAGCTGGGGTGTGGGGTGGGTTTTCCCAGTTTGATCCGCTTCCCAGTGGGTGCTGGTCTGTGCTGGGAGGTGGTGAAACTGGGCTGGGGGTGCAGGGGCTGGGTGAGCCCACCAGTGGGCTGCGTGGCAGTGCTGAGGAGGAGATGTGAGCTGAGTGGAGCAGACAGCGTGGGAGAGAGCTGCGAGTCTGTGCAGCACCGCGGGTGTCTGCACGTCTCTCTCTCCCTTCCTGTAGCAGGCAAAGAAAGCTCCACTTACAGCAGAATCCTGGCAGCGAGTGAAACAAAACAAGGAGGAATTTAAGGCACGGAGTCTTGGAGAGCCCTGAGGAACAGGCTCCCTGAAAGCTTCCCGGAATGAGATTGCAGGAATGATGCACTGTGTGTCTGCTGGGCTGTGTCAGCGGGTTCTGGGCCTGTCTGGAGCTGGTGGGTGAGATGTGGGAGGTTCCCGGCCCTCGGGAAGGGCTGTGGGCATGTGGAGCTCCTGTGTCATCACACTGAGGGTGGGCTTGATTCTCCAGATCTCCATTACAGCCCCTTGAAAGACAATTGCGAGGTGTTTGCGAGATGGGTGCTCACCATTCCTGCTCCAGAGCCACCTCTGGGATGCAGAGGCTGGTGCTGGCATCCCTGGGCATCCTCAGGATGCTCCTTGCCTGGTGGCACCAGGCACCAGGGCAGAGAATCTGCAGGAACCACCATCCCCAGTTCCTACTGGGAACCAATGGATTAAACACCCCAGCCCTCTGTTTTTCTCCCCAGTGCTTTTCACCAAGGGGAAGATGTTCCAGGGATAAAGGGCAATGTTTTCCCTTTTCTACCAGTCCTTCCCAAAGGAAGAGCTGGGTGTTTGGAGGGGCAGGAGGAATGGAAAGGCACACAAAGCCAAGGCAGGATCAGTAATTGGCCAGCTGTAATTTCATAATTCATCTCCGTGAAACACAATGAAATTAAAAGAGTTTAGATTCCAAAGTGTAATGATCATCAATTAAATTCTGCCGGGGCTGAGCTTCCCTCTCATTTGAATTTTATTTTATTATTATGACTTCTCTGTGATTGCGGGAGGATGAAAACAAAAGCTGCTGCTGGAGGTGGCGGTGGGGGGAATTAGAGCCGGCAATTACTGCTGGGTGACAGAGGAACCGAGGGAGAGGCGGCTGCTCCTCGGCCCGCACCAGGCGCAGGCAGGGGCATCCATCATCCTGAGCCTAATCAGTTAATGCTGATAAACTGCCAGCAATAACTGACAATTGAGCTGGGGGCTCTGGGCTCGGAGTTCATTCATTTTGAAAGTGCCATAACTAACCCATTAAACCCAGAAAAGCACAAAAGCAGAGCCCTGGCCCCCGCCTGCTGCCCTAATGAAGGCTGCCGTTGATTCTTTTAAGTGTGGATGATGATGTGTTTAGAGGCTATTGATGCCAAAGGTTTAGCCCAGACTGGAAAAGCCGCTTGACGCTTTGAAGAAAGGAGTCTGTGTTTATCCCTGGCAGCTTTTGCCCTGGGTGCCGCTCCCGCAGTAATCCCAGGGGAGACGGGCCCTGAGCTCAGGGGCTGGGCTGGGTGTTGGGTGCCTGTAGGATCCAGCTCTTGGTGTGATGTGCTGATCGTGCATAATGCTGCTGTTCCCTCGGGGAATTCCCTCTGTGGGATGGATGGCTTGTGTCTCTGTTAAATCACTGATGCAAAGGGAGCCCGGCTGCCTCTTGCAAGGCAAGGCTCAGGCTTGTATTCGCTGATGGTTAAACACATCCACCAACAGGGAGCCCCAGCGGCTCCAGGGAAATGTGGGCTTGGAATTGCTGGACGAGCGTGGGGTGAATGGTTTGACCCTCGAGACGACAAATCACAGGGGCTGATCTCTGCAGGAAGGTCCGTGCAGAGGCTGGGACCGAGGGGCAGGGGTGATGTCTGGGCTGATTCACCACCCCGGGGCTGGGGGTCACTTCCAACCACACAGCCCCTTGGTCTGCCCCGGCTCTTGGCACGGCTTCCATCACTGCCTGAAGCCGTGGGGACAGAGGTGTCCTGATTTATGTACCCGGGGGATCTAGTCAGCCAGTACTTTACAAGGAATAGCTTCTCCCATAAATTATACAGCTGGAGAGTGGCTGCTTTTGGCTGTCCATCCTGGGTGACAGGGACTGGAGGAGTTCCCTTTTCCTTTAGCGGGGGAGATTTCCTACCCCAAATCCCTGTTGGGGTTGGAACATTCCAGGTGTTGAGATCTCTTGCCCAGCTCCCGATGTTTTATTCCTCTCAACCTGTGCCTGATGTCTGGGCTGCACTTGTCTGTCTCCTGCTCCCAGCCACTGGTTTTTTTTCCACCTTTGTTGTTAGACTGAAGAGCCCTCTATTATCAATTTTTTTTTTGTTCTCTGTGTAGGTATTTAAAGACTTTGATCAAGTCACCTCATCACCTTCCCTTTGTTAATCTGCAGAGACTGAACTCCTTGAGACTTTTGCAGTGAGGCAGGAATTGTGCCTCTTCGTCCCTCGGCTGCTTTGAAATTCCCAGCCAGAGAGGCGAAGGTTGGGCACCTAAAAACGATAGGGTACCTGGAGAACTCGCCCCATCACGGCTCTGTGCTTCTCCTCTGCTTTTGCAGTGGGCTTTGACGTTGTGTGAGTGACTGTCGGGAAGTTTGTTTGTATTTTCCCTTTTTTCTCCTGTGATAGATAATAACTCCTTCTCAGAAGCAGATTTCCAAGGGAAATACTGTTTCTTCCCCGAGTCCTCCCCCCTGACTGTGCTCTCTGCCCTGAGCTGGTGTCCCCATGCTGGGAGCTGCAGGGTCTGTGTCTGGGGGAGCTGGGGAGTCACTGCTTCTCCCTGTCCTTCCCTGTGCTGCTGGGCTCCCCACAGCCCACTCTGCTCCTGCCCTTTTCCTTGGTGCTGGCAGGAACCCCGCTGTCCTGGGTGAGGTGGGAAGAGCAGTACCTGGGAGTTGTTTTCCCAGAGAGCTGAAAAATCGTGTTGTTTTTGCCTCTGGCAGCTTTTGTGGATCAGTCTGGGAGGACTGACTTTAATCTGGACCCGGCAGACCCCTCAGCACAGCGTATTCGGGAGGTTGAACGAGCTGGCTCCAGGGAAGTCTCCTGGGAGCCCACTAAAGCCGATCATCAAAGGTGTTTAGTCTTTGCAGGAAGCAGGATTGCAGAGACTAAATGATACCGAGAGGATGTTTCACCTCAAAGAGGTCTGTTCCCTGCCTGGCTCTGCATTTCAAACCCTTCACCGTGCTCTGGGCCCGGCTTGGTCTCAGAAGGACCAAAGTGCAGTGTGTTTGATGGTTTCCAGGCCTGGGATTGCCTGGTCTGTGGCTCTGAGCTCCTCAGCAGCAGTGGCACAGTGGGGTGGTGGCTGTGCCAGCCCTTGCCGTTGCTCAGCCCCCCTTGCTGTGTGAGGTGCTGTGAGGATGCACCTCCTCGAGGTGCTGCTTGGTGCTCTGCTCACCCTCCCTCACACCCACGGTGCCTTCCTCCCTTCTCCTCCTCTCCCCAGCTGCCCTGGTGTAATGAGTTGTCAGGATGGCGAGGATGGACGGGGCGCACCAGGTCCTGATGAGATGATACAGCAACGATTCCATTTCATCTCGAATTTGACATTAAACTTTAATAGTCTCAAGGACAAGAAGCCAAGAGATATCAGATGTAATGAGATAAAGCAAAGTTTCTCTGACAGCAAATTTGATCACAAATGGGCTCTGAGATTGCTTCTTTGATATAAATGAAACATAATTCATCTTCCAGTGCCTTGAATGGGCTTTGAGGCCATGTATAATAACAGTGTCGCCATTGCTGGGCTCTGACAAGTGCCAGTGTGGCAGCAGCAGGAAGGGCCCTGAGACCCTGCTCGTGCTCCTCTGTGGCCCTGGATGGGACATGGAAGTGGCAGGAGCTGGCAGAGGGAGCAACAGGCAGGGATGAGCAGCATCACTCTGCTCCATGGCATGGTGGGCAGAGACGCTTCCAGCATCCCCCTGGAAAATGGGAAACAACCTGTGTGTGTCTGGGCTGTGCTCCTGCATCCCAAAGGCTCTTGCAGTCCTGTCCTGGAGGGCCTGGGTAGCACTGGGAGCTGCTGGAGCTCTGGCACCAGCCCTGCCTGCCCAGGGAGCCAACTGTGGTTTTCCAGGGGAAAGGGAGATGTGGGGAGATGACAAGGGATTGGAGGGATGCTGGGCACAGGGAGCAGTGCCAGCATGAGTTTTCTTTCCTGTCATGGTTGCTCAGGCTGCAGCAGCTGGAGTGGGATCTCACCAAGGCACAGTCTCTGCTGAAGAGTTTGCTCCTCACACGACTGTGTGGCTCTCCCAGCAGAGGTAGCAGTGCAGACCTCCTGTCTGGGGTGCTGCCCACCTCCCTCTGCTCAGAGCCTGCACCCTCTGTCACAGGGACATTGGCGTTTGGGCACAGATAAATGCAGGATGTGTTTCTCTTTAGTAGCAGCAGTGAGTACTGAATTCTGTGCTCTCAGGGGTTGTGTAAGTTTACTCCTGTCTGTGAGAACTCAACAGGTTCTCATATGTGAATATGGGGTGCAGGGCAGGATGAGGAGGCCTTTCTGTTGCAGTTGCAAATGCATAAAGTGTCTGTGGAGAAATGAACAGGAGCTTTTTGCATGATAAAGAAGCCTGGAAATCGAGGATGGCAGCTGCTTCATTTCCTGTTGGTTTTTTTTCTTTTAATTTTTATTATCATTAAATTGCTTCCAGTGACCTGTAATATTTTTGTACAGTGGCAATTACAGCTCTGGGAGGATTAAACCGTGTGCACACACACACACAGAGCCCACTGGCTTCATCTAAAGGGCAGAGCCAAGGCTCCCTGGTGCGAAGGCAGCCGCATCCCCATGGAATAGTCCATCTCCCGGCTGCCATTTCCTGGGGCTGCCCCCAGCAGAGCTGGGGTGATGGGAATTCTCTCTCTGTGCCCCCTCCTGGGCCTGGAGAACAGCACTGGTGTGTTCCAGCAGTGCTGTGCAGGCAGACATTTCTCATTCCCTCGTTCCCCCCGTGTGCTGCATTGAGCCGGAGCGCAGGGGTTGAGCGCCGGAGGCTGATGGGGTCCTTCCTGCCTCCAGCTCCTGGTGAATATGAAAAGTCGAATTGATTCCCTCTAATAAATGAAGCAGTTGGATGTCTCATTTGTAACTTGACATCCACGCCGGCGCTTCAGCTGCTGCTTCTCACCCCTGGCTGGGAGATGCACTTATGAAGATGGGTTTCTGCAAAGCTATTGCCGTTTGCCGGCAGCCAATCTATCCGCAGTCGGCTCCGGGTCGGGAAGGAGCTGCTGGCGGGGGCAGAGCGGGCTGGGGGTGGGAGAGGGCTCTGGGGGGCTGTGGATGGCTGCTTTCTGCCCACGGATCAGCATCTTGTTCATTGTCCATCACCAGAGGAGATGCTTCCAAGCTCAGCAGTGATTCCCGGTGCCGTTCGTGCCGTCTGCGTGTGTCGGTGCCTGGTGAGGGGTGTCTGCTGCTGGACTGGGGGGGTTTGCACATCTGCGTGGCTACTCCACGTGCTGCAGTGGCCACGTGTCGGGTGCTCTGTTCGTGCCCACCTCCAGTGGACTCAGTGTTCCCCACAAAGCCCACGACAGAGGTCACGAGCTCTGCCCTTTGGAGGGAGCGGGGCCGGGGCTCCTCCGCACGCCCTTGTGCTGGAAGTGGTTGTGCCGCTCCCCTTCCCTCCCCTCCCCGCTGCTGTTCCTCCACAGGACTGAAAACAATCAGGATAAATCAGAAACCCTCCCCTGGCCTCGGCGAGGTGCTGAGAACTTGGGATAAGAGTTTATCCATCCTAAATAATAATGTGCTGGAGCTGCCAGCTCCCCGCTGGCTCCATTTGCATGACACTAAAAATCAATGACCCGGCGACTCTTTGATACGTGGAGAAGAGTCCAGAGGACTCGGAGCTGGACTATCCAGGGACACAAGGGATCCTGGCTGCCATTAGCAGTGAGGACGCTGTCACAGGCTGGCCGTGCCCCGGATTTCACACCAATCTAACAAAGGGAGCTGGATGCTGCCAGTGCAGAGCCAGGGCTGATTAAATCTTTGTTTAAGAGCTCTGGAGCTCCATTACCTACATCAGGAGGGAGTTAATTAAACAGGGGAAGGTGGGAGGTGGCAGCAGAGGTGGCTCAGGGCATCTCCGTGGAGTCACAGCTCCAGTGTGGCGCCGGACAATGCGCCAGACAGGAGCCAGCCTTCAGCAGCACTGTCTGCTCATGTTGGTGCCAGTGCTTTTGTGGGGCAGCTGGAAAATTCCAGTGTGTACCACCTCCTGCCCCGCCCTTAGTTTCATTTCTTTCCCTTGGGGAATCTCTGGAAAATTATATTTTTCCCTGGACACTGCAGTGGAGCTCCTTTCTGAGGCCAGCACAGCTGCTACTTCTCCTGGCCTCTGTTTGTTTTGGGGGTACTGGACTGCCTGGAATTGGTTTCTGCTTTCCTGTCAGGAGCAGGAGGCTCTGTGGCAACCACCCTGCTGCTTCCATTCGGCTGTACGAGGCCATAGATTAGATTCCTGTTTGCTTCATGGAGGAGCCCTGGTGATATCAATTAGATATGTCAGAGGGACCTGGGGGAATATTTCTTCTGTTATTTATTTATTGGCGCCAAAGCCATCGCAGGCTCTCACAGCAAGACACATAATGTCTCTCGCCTTTCTTCACTCACACTCCCTCTCCTGCTTTTTATGGCTCCTAATAAAGCCCAGCAAAGGTTATTTCCAGAGGGGAGAGGCTGCTGTGGGGCCAGTACCCAGCCGTGCTGGATGGAGCATCCCTGCCTGCAGAGCTGGGCATGTGTTTGCCCTCCCTGAGCTGGAGCATGGATGAACTGTGTGTCACCTTTGCCCACATTGGATGCTTCCAAGAGCCTTGCAGTTCCCTCCCCAACCAAGCTGCCAGCTCATCCAGTGTGTCCTGGATGGCCTTGGTGTGGGGCAGAGCTGGAGGCAGCACTGAGCATCCCTGGCAGGTCCTGAGTGCCACTGGCTCCTGCCACAGGTGCCACCGAGAAGCACCAGAGCAAATTTAATGAGATATGTGAGAAAGTGGTGCAAATAATTAAAATCTGTCAGGGCCAGAGACAGAGAGAGGTGAGGGAAATAAAAGGAGCCCTGGTGATACCTGATGTCCTGGGTACATCAGCTGAGCAGATGCTTCAGTGTGGTGCTGTGGGCCCTGGCCAGGTCCAGGGACAGGAGAATGTCACGTAATGATCTCGGATTCTGTGTGACACCTGGAGCAGGCTGTTTGTGTCCCTGCTCTCCTGGAGGGAGCTGGGGCATTAGCAAAGTGAGGATAGGGACGAGGGAAAAAGGTTTAACCAGCCTGAAACTTAGTGTTTGTCTTTGCAGTCCCCAGGGAGGGATGCTGGTCCCTGGGGAAGGATTCTGGGGACCAGAGGGGTCCTGGTCCCCTGGGAGAGATTCCAGTCCCCAGGAAGGCAGTGGGGAGCCCCGTTGGGCAGCGAGGGGGTGAGTCCTGTGCAGAGCATTGCTCTGTGTCCACTGGGCTGAGGTGCCCACCAGGGCTGGCTGCAGAGCAGCTGCACACCAAATCCCATGAAATTCCCTGGAAGATGCAGTGCTCCTGCTTTGGATGGAGCTGCTGGATCCTGCTCTGCAGTGTCGTGTCCCTCTGAGTCCCGCCTGCCCTGGGCAGCCCAGCCCTCTGCTCTGCAGGGCCCGTTAATCTGGGCAGTGTAAAATACCCTTGGCTCCTGTCATCATTTGTCTCCTCTTCCCCCCGAGGTCAAGCGTGGCCCTGCTGCCCATCCCAATGAGCAGGGCAACCCATAAAACTTGTTTTATGATTGCTGGCTAACAAATCCCTCCCCTGAGGCAGCGCTGCCCGCTGCGGTGCTGGGAATAGCTCCTCTCCATCCCCCTGGAGTGCATTTCCTTGGGGCCTTGGGGGTTTATTCCAAAGCAGTGGGTTTTTATAGGAGGGGTCTAAGATGGTGTGTGCACCAGTGCTTTAATTGTCACCAGCCTCCTGCTGGGATCCCTCGTGGGAAAGGCTGGGGATGATCCTGTGTCACCTCCACTGTGTTGCCCATCAGGTTTGGGGAATCCTGCCCTTCCCACCCCCAGGCTGGTTCCAGGACATGGGGGGCCCTGCCCTTCCCACCCCCAGGCTGGTTGCAGGCTTGTGGCTGACCTGTGAGTGACTCACTGCACCCTGAGCTCGGAGCTGCCCGCTATTAATGCCTCGGTTTACTCCGGCTCCATCCCTGGAAGTGAGTCCCATTTGAATGTTAATGCCTCTAAGATGAAACCTGGCTGATTAAATTTTAGACTTGCAAATGGATTTGGTAAATAGACGTAGGGAGAGGCGGGACAGAGCTGCTGCTTCATCGCAGATACGGTAAATAGCTGCACTCTGTGATTAGGTGTGAGATTCACTCTAGGAAAATGGGAGTCTCCAGGGGCTCTTTTCTGGTGAGAAATCCTTTAAGTACGTAAATTTATGGCAGTTTTTCTTTCCCCAAACAAAAGGAGGTCCCTTGGCTGCTTCTCCCAGGCTGTATGTGGGTGGCTGAGTGGGAAATACAGAAATAAGGAGCTGGGATGGACAGGAGCCCTGGTTGGGCACTGGGGTGAGGCAGCAGCATCCTGGTGGGCAGTGGGACAATGGGACACGATGCTCAGGGGGAGGTGGGTGTTGTGGGAAATGCCTCTGAGATTGGAATCCATCATAGGCTGCACCCTGAGGATGCTGCTGCAGGGAATGCAGGAATAACAGGCAGGGAGGGAGGGATGGAGCCTTCTGCTCCTGGGGAAGCACTTGAGCGTCATCGTCTGTGGGTGGGAAAGTGGAGGCAGGGAGCAGAGATGCAGCTTGGCAGAGAGATCCTTCCCTCCTGCTGGCCCTGGCAGCAGCCTTCGTCTCAGTGCAGTTGAGGATGGATTATTCCAGCTTGGCACACAGGTTTGTTTTATTTTCCTGGTGAAAAAGCAAGCCTGGATTTGAAACATCTTTAAAAACGCAGAGAGTGGGGCAAACTGCCTCGACCCCTGTGCATGATACAGAGGAGGACTTTAATGGCAGCACTGCATTCATTCTTATCTGGGACACTAGGAAATACTGAGAGGAAAGGAGACAAAAGGAAGTGGTGAAGCTGGAGCCTGGATCTAGCACATATTAAACCATTTGTCTTTTGCTCCCCAGCTGAGCAAGAGTACCTGGGGCTGCTCCAGCCCTAAAATCCGGGGAGAAGCCCAGTGCAGGCAGTGTCTGAGGGGAACGGGCTGCTGAGCTGCCTGGCAGAGCAGAGATGCTTTCCTTGAGCTGCTTCCCTCCCTGTCAGGGTCTTCTCAAGTGGGATTTTGGGGCAGATTGGCTTTATGCTGCTCTTGGAGGTCCTTTACTTGGTGTCTCTTCCTTGCTGTCTCTCTGGCCATCTGCATCCAGATGGGGTTGGATCCCAGGGCTTCACGTCGTGGCCTGCCCTTCTGCTGGGGAGCCATGAACGTCCTTGGAGAGACCTGCTCCCGATTCACCTGGCTGAGGTCTCCACGTCTTCCCTTGTTCTGTATATTGAGACACACATCATCTGTTCATTACAGCACAACCTCCAAATTATCCCGGCTCTGAGCGCACACGGCTGCACTCGCTGGGGCATTAGCAGGGATCGATACTTCCTGTGCCTGCTGCAGCTCTCGGGGAGGAGCTGGTGCTAAATCCTCATCCATGCAAGGCAGGTGGAGGGATGTCCTGCCTGGGGGAGCTCCGGGAGCTCTGGGGTTCGTGCAGTGAGAGAGGCAGAAGCAACTTGAGCTGGGGCTGGTTTGGTGGGCGCTGGGTGTGTGAACACCTGCGAGTGGATGGAGGTGGGGGTGATGTTGTACTGACAGATGAATGGAGATGCCTGGAAGAATTCCCTGGAGGAAGGGATGGAATCAGTGGGGTGCCAGCTCCCCAGCTGAGGCAGTCGGGCTCGGCGCTGCCAGGCATCAGCATTGCCAGGCATCAGCATTGCGAGGCAGCACCGCAGTACCCGACCACGATCCTCATGGGCACAGCCTGGGTTTGATTTGACAGGATTCATGGGAAAGTATTTTAAATAATACATGAAGTTTCCGTGCAGTTCAAGGCTCGCGCGCTCGTTTACCAGCAGCTGCGATGTGTTATCGTCTGATAAACATGGTTGTTATATATTATGTATATCGCATCCCGGTGCCAGATTCACGGGGAGGTGTCTCCGGTCACACAGCTGGGCTGTTTGCTGTGCATGAGGATGAGGTTGCGTGAGCATCCCCGATGTAAACACTGCCGGGAAGCTCCGCTCGGAGCCGCCCCGCCGCGTAGTGAAAGAGCCTAATCGCTACATCTAATTACTGAGACGGGGAAATCGATACGGAAGATTTCCAAGTGCCTTAAAATGTCTTGAATTCCCTCCCTTTGGCTGGCTGCTGCGCAGCTCTGCAGCGTGAGGGTGATGAGGCTTCAATCTGAAGGCCATGGGGACCCCTCGGAGCCCTGGCACTCGGGACCAGAGGGCACCCATCCAGGGTGGATTGGAATGGGGACAAGGAGGAGGAAACTCTGTCGGGTTTGTTTTTGTCTCAGGCTTTCAGAACGCGGGAGTAAACATTTCCTACATCCCATGGTGAATACTCGGGGCTCAGATTAAATCTCCCGTTCATTCACATGCTGATGAGGCCCTGAGCATCCCTTTTCAGGAGCTGTTGTTTGAGCCTTCCCAACCCCTTTCTCAGCCAGAAAAGCCTTGTAGAGGCTACAAGTGGCCTTGGCTGCCTCTCTGCCCAAGCGTCAAGTGTGTGGGATTGGGAGCAGGGGGGTCGGTGCCCCCCACATCTGATGCCCATCACTCCCACTGCAGTGCCCTCCACCACGGCTTCGTTCCTGTGCTGTGGGGAAGCGACCCAGCTCCTTAATGAGATGAGCTCGGGCTCTTACCTTGCTCGGCAGCTAATTGAGGTGTGTGAGCTGCTCTCCTGTTAGGCAATCACCGGGAGTTTGTCGAAATCCATCGCGGAGCGCCCGCTGGATCAAAGGGCCGGGCTCTCCAGCCTGCCATGCCCAGGCTGCTGACAGTGCCTGCTGCCGCTTCCCTGAGTGACTGCTTGACACAATAAATCTGTGGGAGAAGGAGGCAGTTCTGATCTGCTGTCATCTTCCCCAAATGCTCCTGATGCATTTTCTTTCCTCATTACACATGAGATGTCAAGTCCTCACCTGGGAGAGTGCAACTCGATATCCCTGCACGCCCCCCTCCCCTCAGAAGGCTCCCAGCTCCCGGCTGACAGGGTCCCTGCAGAGGTGGCTGCTGGGGGGAGCTGCCCCCCCACCTTCCCAGTGCTCTTCCCTCAGCCTGGCACCCTTCAGGGTGGCTCCTATCCCATGTTGTGCCCCTCTGCACCACGGCCTTGGTGGGGAGGGACAGTGTCCAGTCTTGTGGGGTCCCTTCAGCCAGAAACCAGGTTGTTGGCTGGCTTGTCCTACTCTGAGGGGGCTCATCCTCCTCTGAGAGGGCTCATCCCCTTTCCTGAGGTCTGAACTTCTCTGGTGGTGCCTGCAGGTGTGGGTGCAGCCCTGTCCCCGGGGATGATGTCCTGACTGCAGGGCTCCAGAGCTTCTGTGGGAGGGAGTCGGGGCTCAGGGAAGGGCGGCAAAGCCGGTTCACCTCCAGCACGCCTTTGCGGAGGAGAAGGAGCAATTAGCAGTCTGATAGCAAGATTAATAGCAGATGCTCATAATTAACTCACTATGCATGTAAGCAGCTATTGTCTCCATTTTACCCTGCGTGGATTGATATTCAGGAGTGACTCATTATAGAGACAGAACTGCTTTTGCCTGCAGAGCACAGCCACCAGAATGGAAATTGCAATTAGAGCTGGCTGTGTCCCTGCCAAAAGCTCGAGAAGCAGGCGCTGGGGTGGGACAGGAACCCCCCCCCCCCGCCTGCCCTGGGCCCTCTGAGCAGCGTCCAGGGCTGGGTGCTCCCCCTGCTCCAGCTCAGCCCAAGGTTTATGGCTGTGGAGCTGCCGGGTTGGCCCCAGCCCACTGCTGAACAGAGAGTTGAAAAATGGCTGGAGAAACTGGAGAGTGGCCAAAAACTGCGGAGAGTTGCAAAGGGAAGCTGAACAAAGCGAGGTCAAATGCTGTGGTGCTTTCCAGACAGAAAAACCTTGGTTTTCGCCTAGAAATGCCATTGGGGGCTGGCCCCTCCCATGCTGGGGGGACAGGTACCCTGTACTGGCAGAGACAGGGACTTTACAATGTGTGACTCCCCCCCAGAAAGGCTTTGGGTGTCTGTTAAAGGACGTGAGAGCTGTACCTGCATCCCTGACGGGTGCAAGTGCAGCTTCCCTGTGCCTGGTGCTGGTTTTGGAGGCTGGAACACTCTGGGCTACATGATCTGTCCCTGCCTGACATGGGGGATGTGTCCTGGTCCCACTGGGTCTCCAGCACATCGATCCCATCAGGGTCCTGCAGCACATCTCTCATAGTTCCAGAAAAACAGTGTCAGTCAGGACACCCATGTGTGTCCCGAGGCAGTCACTGATCCCAGGATCCCTGGCTAGTCGTGGTGAGGGCTGTTGTGCCGGTGAGAGCCGGGGCTGTGAGCTCTGGGGCAGCAGAACGTGGGCCCTGTGAAGATGTGTCTGTATTTCAGTGCTGTCTGCTCTTTGCTGCTGAGCTGCAGGGACTTGCTGGACCAGCTCTTTGGACATCCCAGTAATTGCCTGTGTCAATTCACTTCCCTGGAACAGCTTCTCTAAGGACGACCCTCCCTGGGGAGAAGTGTAGAGCTGCTGCTGCAGTCTATCTTTTGTGTGGGTTTTTTCTTCCGTGCTCACCATCACCTCTCGAAAGTGAGACTGAGGAAGGAAAGGTTTGTTTGTGTAACCCTGTGAAGTATTTTCACTCTACAAAGACAGGAGCGGCCACAGCAGGCGGCAGCTCCATCCCTTGCCCTCGGGGGGAGGGAGGAGGGTCCTGCACCCCGAGATTTAGGGGGGGATCTCGGGGTGCATCATTGTAACACTGACACCAACAGAACCACTCCCTAGAGAAATACTGTGCCCTGTTCAAAACCAATGCCTGTGTGTAAGAGCCACTGAGCTTTGCTGCAGGGGTTTGATGGGGCTGGAGGGATGGGTCCCAAGAGCAGCACTACCCTGTGCAGCCGTGCCATGGGGAAGGAGGGGAGGGACCCCGCCCGTGCTGTAACTCTGTAGTCGAGCCGGGTGACTTGGTTGTGGATCTTGTGCTACTTGGTGTGTTCTTAACACTTCAGATGTAGTATTAAATAATAAATGGGCAGGGAGCCTTTGTGGTTGTTGAATTCCTCCACCTTGGTCCCCTGGGCGTGCAATGCAGGGCTGGCTGCTTTGGCAGAGAGAGGAGGAATCCTTCCCCAAACCGCTCCTGGTCCCCTCTGGCAGCAAAGCAACCCCAGTTCTCCCTCGGGAGCCGCCTCCTGCTGTACCCACACGGATCCAGTCGAGCCGTGCCCGGGGTGGAGGCAGATGCCAAGCGCTGTGAGCGGTGGGGATGAGACAGAGGCAGCGGGACCCCGGGCAGAGGGGAGCTGGAATTACGCAGCACCGCCTGCCAGCACCTCATCCATTTGCGTAATCCCTGCTCCCCTCCTGCGGCTGGGCTGTCTGAGCTGCTCCCTGGCCCCGGCCAGATCAGCCCTTTTTGGCTGCTGTCATCTGCACGTGTCATTAGACAGCCACGGCCGCCATCTGGGCTCGGCCTGCACGCAGACCCGTGCCCAGGCAGGGGCATCCCATCCCTGGTTCGGGGATCACGTCCCTGGCACAGGGATCTCTGTCTCAGCCACCCCTGTGGGACTGGTGGGGAATCCTTTTCCCCCCTTCTCACTGGATGGGGTTCCCTCACCAGGAACGCTGCAGGTTTTGGGTGGGCTCAGCCTCGGCAGGGCCATGGGCAGGAGAGCAGGAGCAGGTCCCCAGTTGCTCATCTCCATGGGTGCTGGCTCCAATGTGGGCTGGGGTGCTGGGCTGGCAGGGAAGGAGCTCACTCTCCTGAGCCTGCAGCTCTTTGCTCCTGCCTCTCCTCCCTGGCTCACGTTGCCTCCGAACAGACCGCGGAGGCACAGGCATATGGTAATGCATATTTAACTGGTATTTACATTCAACAGTGTCTCTCTGTAGCTCTGTTTTCCTTCCCAAACGCTCTAATTCCTCCCAGCTCCCAGCTGGGGAGGCCGGGGAAAGGCGGGTGCCCTTGGCAGGGGTGAGGGGCTGTGTGGGGCTGGTGCTGCCCGTGGGCTCCTGCTTGGTGCCCCTTTTGCTGGGGCAGCTTTCCTGTCTGGGAGCCAAAACGCAGAAATCCCCAGGGTAGGGGCTCAAACTGTGCTCTGAAGGGGAAGGAAACCATCCAGAAAGCTGCTTTTCAGGGTAAAGTACTTGGTGTTTCCAGGAAAGGTGCATGAGAAGGCTGTGTTTGGGTCTGCAGAGAGCCAAGGTGAGATGTGCCAGGCATGCTGCCCCAGCCTGGGTTCCCATCCACCCCTGCCCCACGGGTGAGCATCCTGCTGTACCAGGGAAGTGCTCCCTGCTTGGCACAGCCATTGGCACGGGAAGGGCTGAACGTGGTGTGGTGTCTCTCTCCGGCACTTACCGATGAATGAGAAATGTGAAAACCAATTAAGAACAGAGGGGAACCGTTAAGACAAAAAAATAAATAGCTCCTGTTCCAATTGACTTTGCTCCTTAATCCTGGTGCTCGGGAGATATCGTTATTCCAAACATACCGGCATAATAATTAAACATAATTACTTGTAGGTTCTGGGCTGGTGACTATCTGTACTGAACTCTCCTAATGAAATTTCTATTAAGCACACACTGGCTGGTTAATAAATAATAACAAGGCCTCAGTGTCTGGCCATCGAAGGGCCCTGGTGTGTCCAGGGCACCCGGTGGGGAGGGGGCTGGGAGCAGAGGGTTGTGGAGCAGCATTCCCCAGTTCCATTCCTGTGCCATCCCGTACCCCTTGGAGTGGTGCTGGGGGGTGTAAGAGCCCAAAACATCCTTGCAGGGCCTGGCTCCCCCATCCTCGCCAGCCTTGGGGGTCCCCACCAGCCCCTGGCCTCTGTTCAGCCCTTTAAACTCAGCCTGGCATGACGTTTGGAAGGTGCTTCAGGGTTTTTGGTCTCTCTGTATCAATGTAGAGCAAATGCTGGGTAATGAGGACGTTGTCAGAACTCCAGAGAGGGAAATCACCTGTTTAGCTCAGAACCTTTTCCTTGAGAATTAATCCTAATTTAGGATCCAATTATAAACATAGAGGGTGATATAATGGCCTGAAACATTAGTCAAGGCAAATTCTATAATTGATGACTGCTAATGTGAAACAGTTTGGAAATGAGGACGCATTTTGTTTTTAAATCCTCCCTCCTCCCCCTCCTCTGAGAAATCTGTGGCTTCAGGAGCCGAAGCACTTCAAGAGAACAAAGACCCTTTGAAAGCTCCTTTTTTTCCCCCCTTTCAATGCTTATCTGAAAGGACATCTCTCTTCCCTTAGTTGCTGTAATCATAAAAGCACAGGTGACAAACTGCTTCGTACCAGGCATCATCAATTCCAAGTTGGGGATTTTATAAACACGTATATGTCTGTCTGTGTGTGTACACACAGAGAAGAGGCAGCAGCAGCAGCACCGGGGCTCTGTGCCAGCAGATGATTCCTATCAGCTCACCGGGGAAAAACCAGCCAGCAAACTTTTAAGGGACGACTTTAATGTCGGTGCCCCCGCGGTGGCGGTGCCGCGGCGGGGACAGGGAGAATGGGATCCAGGCAGCTCAGTGAGGGGGGACAGGCTGGGCTGGGTGCAGGGGACACATGGGGACCGCTGTGACCTCGTGCTGCTGCCAGGTGTGATGTCAGGGCTCAGAGGTGCCCCCACATTATGTCACTGGGCAGCCCAAGGATGTACATCAGCCATGTGCTGATTTGTCGCCCTGTCCAGCTCCCTTTGATGTAGCCAGTGGGCTGTGGTGTGGTTTTCCTCAGTGCCTGCTTGGCTCGGGGGGTTTGCTGACCCCCTGTTCCCAACCACAGGTACATGAGGGGCTGCAAAACCCTGTTATGGGCACATCAGCCCATAGCACTGAGGCAAAATACCTGTGAGGGACACTTTGCTCACGGAAGTGGATGATGGATCTGCAATCCAGGTGTTTAAGGGAGAAGGAGGGGATCACCCACCCCTCAGGTGTGTGAATCCCTTTCCTCCTCACAGCTGTGAATGAGAATTGACTTCTTAAAGACCAAACTAGGCTCAGAATCCTGAGGCTGCTGCTGGAGCAGCTGTCCTGGGGAGATTCCTCCCTCTCCCTGCCTGCACTTGGCATGGGATCCTCAGTGTCCATGGCCAGCATCCTCCTGGTCCATGGCCAGCATCCTCTAGGGCAGGGCAGTCAGCACTGGCCAGGTCTCAGTGATGTCTTCACATGGCTGGTTTCCAAGGTGACTATCTCCTTCCCCAGCCTTTGAACTCCAAGGTGATTTCTTGTCTCCAAACACCACCTCGGACCTGCTGGCGTTTCCCTGTGCCGTGCCAAGATGGCTCTGCTGCCCGGGGTGTTCTCTGGCTGATCAACAAAGTGTTTGGGTCAGATAAGGCTGCCTCGGGTTGTCATATGCTGAAAGAAATAAATACCTGTCTCTGTAACCAGTGTGCTCAGTGGCACTGAGAAAGCTCCCGGGTTTTACCCATCCGGTGTTTTCCTACTCCAGCTCAGCCCCAGGTGGGCAGAGGTAAGAGTGGGATGAAATAAAGTCCCTTGGCTCAGGAAATGAGTAGGGGAGCTCTTGGCAGTGCTGGATGGATTGGAGAGGCAGTGGAATGCTGTGGGTTGAAATCAAGCTGGAATACCCTTGAGTCTTGAGGGGACAGTGGGGTGGGGAGAACCTGTTGCTGGACCTGGGGGTGCAGCACCCACAGCCACCTTCCCTCAGACTTTTCTCTCCAATCTTTAGTGACTGACAGAAAGCAAAGAGAAAGGAAAAAGAGAAAAATCTGAGGAGGCTGAAAATTGCCCTTTGAGGACAATTTTATTGTTGCTTTGCAATCCAAGTGGCTGAATCCACTCACAATTCAGTGCTGAGCAAACACCTGAACTGTGTGAGCTCACACAGCTTGGATCCCAACCACATGTGGCTGCACGTGGAACAGCACATCTGGCCCTGGTCCCTGATCCCAGGGCTGCCTCCCCAGCCCTCAGATATTTGGCATTACTGTTTCAGGTTTGTTTGCTACTGCACATCCTCCTGGTGCCTCAGCTGCTGCAGGTGGGTGCTGGGGCTGCTCAGCCCCCACATCCTCTGTGGGGGAACAGGACCTGCCCCCCATTCCCACGGTGCCTGCCCACATTCCTACCTCACTGCCTCCCTGGGCTGATAATGAGGTCTTGCTCCCAACTGGTGGGAGTTTGCCTGGAGTGCAGGGGTGTGATCACACATAATCCATCAGCCTCTGGCTTTCTTGGTTTGAGGACAGGTCTTGGAGCTCTTTTAACTTCTCTGTCTTTTCGTGTCTGTCTGTCTGGGTTTTTGTAGTTTGTGAATGCTCTCAGAGAGTATCTGCCTGCACCATCAGTCTGTTCTCTCTGGGGCTGGGGGACACAGTGCACCTCCCAGAAAAGTCCAGTGGGAGAAGCTCCATCCCCCTCACGGGTCCTGACTGGTAAGAAGAGGCTGGGGAAGCTCTGCCATGAGACCCCCTTCCTGGCTGTTAATTCAGCCTTAATCTCGGGCTCAGCGAGTCAGGGGTCAGTGCTCCTCTTCGAGGCAGGACAAGATAATCTCCTTATCTCTGAGCCCATCGTGCTGCCACAGCCCTTCTGCCTGTGGAGAATTAGTGTGAGCTATTAGGGATTACACCCCCCAACCCTGCCCTTCCAGAAACCTCTCGAGCTCTGGTGCCGAGCGATCTGCTGCGGGGAAGTCGTGCCAAGTGCTAAGAGAGCCAGACCATAAATTCCTCCTCCTCCTCTTAAAATCTGGTTGTTTCTGTCCCCCTGGGTGGCAGCACGTACCACTGTGGATGTTTGTCTGGATGACCTGGCGATGGAGCACCCCATGGCTGGGGAAGCTGCTGCTCTGTGCTCTCCCTCCCACTCCACATTCGGCAGAGGAGGACATGGACACCCACTGTGCCATGGGCATCTTCCAAACCATCCACCTCTGGATGTGTCCTGCCCACACCTGACTACATATCCAAATGGAGGGGATTCCAAGTCTGCTCCTCTCTGGTTTTACAACCCTTTTTCACACCAAGTTTGGTTCAGCCCCACCTGCTTTTACCTGGCACGTTCACCTGACAGGCCCTGCCACAGCCCCTGGTGTGCAGCACTGGAGTGTTCCACACTGAGAGGAGGTTTTGGCTCCAGCACAGGGTGTCAAGAGCCTCAACTAATCCAGGGAAGCATCCAAAGAGACTGCCTGAGGCACCAGCCAGAGCTGTGCTGCAGATCTGCCATTTCATCTCTGTGCTTCTGGTCCTTCAGCCTCCCTGAAATGCTGGCCAAAGGAATGGCTCTTGGGGAGGATGCTTACAAAACCCCACTTTGGAGGCACATGGGCAGGGAAGGGGATGAAGGAAGGGGTCAGGCAGGGCTCAGGCAGGGGGTGCTGGTGCAGGGGTGGTGGGAGACGGAGCTGCTGCGCCGTGGGGAACCCTCGCAGCACAGCAGTGATTGCTGTGGTGTCAACGCTTCTCCTTCCCCCTCTGTGACATCCCTTTGTGAGCCAGCTTCAAAGACACCTCTCCCCCTTCCCCTCCTTTAGGAAGGCTTATATAAAACTTTAATTACAGTAGCACTGTTTAAAGGGATGGTTACACCTGCTGAACAAACAGCAGTCACAAGTGTGACAGAAGCACATGGGGAAATATCAGGGTGACAAAACGCTGCTGGTGCAATCCCGGCTTGTCAGCTCACCTGGCGTCCCGTTGGTGAGGAGATCAGGCCGTGCCCTGTGATAAATGTTTAAATGAGGCATTCAGACAAGTCAGATGTGGAGGAAGGAACTGATTTATCCCTCTGTAGCAAAGCATCCTGGTGCAGCTGCCAATAATCCTGCAGATGATAAACCCCCGTTCCCCAGCGAGCATCGCTCTGCTCTGTGCTGGGCAGCAGAGGAGGGGATGTGCCAGTGCTGGACTTCAATTCCTGCTTCAAGACAACAAGCCTGTGCTTTCAGGGACTGGGTTTTGGTGTGTTCTTACATGCCAGTTCCCCTTTCCTGGCTTTCCCCCGCAGTGCCAGAACCCAGGGTCCAGGCTGGGACCCCCAGGGTGGGGAGTTCTTTTGCAGGTGCCTGCTTTGCAGAAAGGAGGATTTTACACAGGAGCAGATCGAGGGGTGAGGTGAGGAGCAACTGGCCCGAGGTGATTTGGGGAGCCAGATGTGGTGAGGGTTGTTTGTGCCTCTCCTGGAGGCTCTCCCAGGGTTGGTGCCCGGGCAGTGGGGCCCTGGCACAGCGGGCGGGGCTGGCAGCAGGCACAGCAACATGGTGCAGCAAGTGACATTCGAGGACAATGTGGCAAGTTATTGCTGAGCAGAGGAGAATAAATCTGCAGCGTTGGGGTGGAGGTACAGTGCTGTAAAGCAAAGAGCCAATATAACAGTCTACATAACACCATTAGTCTGGGACCGAGGCAGTTGATATAGAAGGAGAGATGGCATGAGCCAACAGGTCTCCACTTTATTTTTTTTTTCCCTGTGTTTAATACAGTGTTCTGGTGCTGCTCTCTATGCTCAACGTGTTTTATTGTTTTGCTCACCCTGAATGAGGAACTGCTGGAGCTTTGATAAATGGATGGAAGCACTGGGCTGGTTGTCGCTGCAGCTTCCCAGGGTGTTCTGACCCCCAGGGCCAGTCCCTGGGCATGGGATGGTGTCCCTGAGCATCCCCTTCCCCCCTGGTCTGTTCCTTCTGCTCCTCTGTCCAGGGCTCATCCTGAGCTCGGTCCACCATGGCAAGGCAGCCAGGATGGCATTTGGAGCTGTCCCAGTGTCCTGACGGAGAGTTCATTCAGTTACTGATTTTGTAGATGAAAGCTGGGGGTCTGAGGAGGGGACAGGGGTGGCAGAAGCATCCACTGCAGTATCCACTGCCCTGGGAGGGACTTGGAGCCCTGATTATCTTCCCTTGATGTTGGGGGCCAGGGCTGGATCCGTCTGGGTACTCTGGCCTGGGTCTTCCCATTAGCACTTTGCCCCTCGGAAAGCTGCAGGAAGCCTGAAGGATGGTGAGGGGTCCAGGGGCATCCTGGGGCTCCTGCCTGTCTTGGTGGGGGGGTTTCTGGTCCCTGGGCTCAGCCAGGGGTTCCGTGTCACTGCAGCACGGAGCTGGCAGGAATGGGAGGGTTTGCAGAAGTGGCCGAACAAACCCCACAAGAAAGAGCTGGGGAAGGAGCTGCTGACTGAGAAAGCAATTTTGGAAGACAAATGTAATCAGAGGATCTGAATACCCACAAGTGAAATAGGGGGGAAGATAAAAGGAGCAAGAAGTCAGGGAATCCAAGCAGCGCCGGGTACACTTCAAAGGGGAAGGGAGCTGGCTTATGGATTTAGCGGCAGTCGCGGCTGTGCCGGCGCGGAGCGGAGCCAGCATGGGAGAGAGCCGGGCACGCGGAGGAAAGGGAATTTTAAAAGCAGAATTTCAGACGCCTGTTTCCCCCTGGGTGAAATTACACAGAGAAATATTCTGGCAAAATAGGAAAGGGACCGAGATGAAAGCAGAGCCCAGAATATACATTGCAAATGGCATCTGCCCGGGAGGGACAGCACAGCCCGTGCCAGAGGGAGGATTGCGCTCTCTGGGGTCCAAAGCCTGGATTTCCAGAGCTGGCTTGCTGGCTGGAGGTGCAGGGGGCCCAGGGGGGCGTCACCTATGTAATGTAGGAGAGCTGGTAGCTACCCATGAGACCCCCCGAATTCTCTTGGCTCTCTGATGGAGAGAGATCGATTAGAGCTGGGCAAATGGCACAGAAATGATCTGGGGGTGCTCCTGTGCATCTGGGCTGCGGGAGGGTTTGCTGATCTAGAGCTGGCTGGGCAAAGACATGATGATGGTGAACCAAACTCCCCTGGGAGCAGGTGCCCAGCACTGGGAAGGGGCATGGGCAATGCAGGGCTGGCAGTGCCCTGGGGGATATACCCCCAGCTGAGGATGGAGAGGGAGAGTGGGGACCAGCTCTCTGCAGCAGGACCTGCCTGGGGTGTGTGCCCAGGCGAGGGAGGACTTGGCACAGAAAAGCCAGGAGCGGGTGGAGAGTGGGAACAAAGGCACCCCAGCGGCTCGGGAAAGGTTGCCTTTGCTTGCAGCTGAAAGCGCTGGGCAATAATAATCAAGATTTATCGCTCGGCAATCACCATGGTAACATCAAAACACAAGTGGGAGAGAGATGCTCCCCGGGGGGCTCCCTGCATCTCCTCCCTGCCACTGCTCAACCCCAAGCAGGAGAAGGCAGAGCCAGAGCAGAGCCTGGCAGGAAGGGAAACTGGGTTTAATGGGGGAGGAAGGAGCTCTTCCAGCTGCCATTGGGCCCTGCCTTGCTGCACGAATATTGGAGACAAGGGTTGATTCCCTGCATGGCCAGATCCATGGTGCTCGCTCCCTCCCTATCTAAGGGTTTGGCTGCTCCTTGGAATATGGCTGCTCCTTGGAATACTGCTGCCCCTTGCCACCTCCTTTGTGGATGCCAGCCAACAGCTGGGTGCAAACTGTGCGTGGAAAGAAGGAAATGCTGGATTTCCTGCACTGGCAGGTCACGGGTGTCGGTGACTCCTTGTGCCACTCCAGAGGGGGATGCAAGATCCTCCCTGGCACAGGGACTGGCACCAGCACCGCCCTGCTGCCACTGGTCAGCTCTGAAACAAGGAGCACTTGGCTTGCTGGCACCATCTCCAGCCCCATCTCTGCTACCAGAGCTGCTGAGCCTCCATAAATATGCTTTTAATAATCCAGCGGTGTTTGTTTAGCATAAACCAACTCCCCTGCTAAATGGCTGCAGGAGCAGAGCGTGGTTCAGATACATGACTCAGGGCTGCCAGTGTGTTCTCTGCAGGGCTGGAGGGCATCATCCATCTCTGCTCCTGGCTGCCAACTGACTCTGGAGCCCCAGGGCACGGCAGGCTGGCACTGTCTGGGCTGCTCCCTTCAGGTCTAGGTGCTGGGAGAGGTTCCCCAGGGCTGTGCCCCCTCCCAGGGTTTGTGCTGGGAGCAGGAGGAGTGCTGTGAATGCCTCCCTGATGCCTCCCTGCTACTGTGAAGGTGGTGACCAACCCCCCAAGAGGGAGCACTGGCAGCCCCTCTGGGCCCCACAGAGTGCAGTCCTGGCTGGCTGGACAGACCCCCAGCCCCTACACAGGAGGGAGCAGCTCTGGCCAGGCCCCCACTCTGTGCAGATCACAGCTGGGAGGAGGGACTCTGCAGGGGCTGCTTCTCTTGCCCCATTTAGGGACTTATGGAGAGATAGGAATGTGGGGGGAAAAGTAGCTTCTGCCTTTGAAGGGGCAGACGAGGCAATATCTGCTGGGAGAGAAGCTGCAGGCTGCCGGCTGCTCCGCTTTTTGATCCAGTGCCAGGTTGCAGGGGCAGAAGCAGCCTGTGGAGTTAGCAAAATCCTTTATTTTACATTTGATATCTTGTTCAGATCAATATGGATTCCTTGAGCAATTCGGGGGCTTGTAGTCTCTTGATTAGCTGTCCCTTTATCCAGTTAGATTTTTCTTATCTAGAGTAATTGTTGTTCCAGAGAACATCTACGGCTGCAACATGACCTTACCAGCAAGGGTACGGAGCTGCTCCCCGAGAAATACAGCTCCCCATGCCGGGGCCCTCCCTGCCAGCCCCTCTGCCTTATCTCCCTATAAATTGTTGCTGAAAGCTTTTGTTGCCTTCCCAAGGTGAGACGGGGCGATCTGGAAGGCAAATAAATAAATCTGTGCTGCTGAAAGGCCCCGGCGGTGGCCGTGGGGAGGAGGAGGAGGAGGAGGAGGAGGGATGTTTGCTGCGGCCGCTTGTGCATCTCGGTGTCCTGCAGTCTCTCTCCAGGAGATCTCTTGCCCGATGTACTTTGACAGCAGTTTTTATTAACCACTGTGGCTCCTCCGTTTGTTCCCAGCCCCGGCGTCTTTGGCGGGTTTGTGTGAGATGCTCCAGCCCCAGATTGGAGGTCAATTGATGGCTAAAATAAACCCCTCTCCAGATGAGAGGGTGATGAATGAGGGAGGAGAAGGGATGTAGGGAGGCTGCTCCTTTCCTGAGATGCCATTGAACATCTTGGTCTTCCCTTGGTTGGTGCTGCTGGGGATGCCCCTGGATGCCGAGCACCACTCTTTGCCAGAGCAGGGAATGTGGTGTCTTGGGTCTTCCACTGCTCCCATCCTTCTGACAGGATCTCATGTTCCCTAATTAGTTCATGGAAACTAATCCAGGCCTGACCCTAAAGGAGAGCTTTGCTGGCTCAGGCTCACCCCTCAAATGCAGCCTGGCACTGGAGATACCTGGGAAACAAAGAGCTCCATTAAATTCCCTGCATGCGTGAGCTGCTCTGGAGAGCCTGTCTCCATGGAGCACCTGCCTGCTGCTCCTCTTTGTCTTTACTGGAAGAATCAGAGCCACAGGCTTGTTCTGTGGGCTGCCCAGCTCCAGAGCACTGTCCTACACAGATCGCCTGGGGAGGCAGCTGGGCAGCTTTTCCCAGAATAAATAAGGAGGAGCCAGGGCCAGGCACGAGGTGTGCTCTGAAAGCAGCTGGTGGTGGGAGCTGTTGGCAACTGGGTGGTTTTCCAAACACCTGGCAAATGAGCTCCCCACTGACACTGGGGAGGACCAGCACTGCTGAGACTGAATGTGGCAAATAGCTTTGGCGAAGATGATGTGGAGGAAAAAAGTATCAAAAGCCCCATTTGGAAATGCTTCAGCATTTCCAAAATAGACCTGAGTGCCCTTCAGTTCTGACTTTGCTCCAGTGTGATTCTGGGGGAGCAGTGCTGGGGGAGGGAGGGATGGGCAAGGATGCTCAGGGGGTGGAATGGTCTGGGAATGCCAAGTGGTCACAGGGACAAGGACAGACACCAGCTGTGCACTGACTGCCACAGCAGTTCTGTGCCAAACCATCCTGTGGGCACATCTCTGTGCCCCAGTGGGAGCTGCCAGGCTCCTGCATCCCTGGAGCCCCCCAGGGAAGTCAGTCCTGTTTATTTATAGTTTGTAACTCTCATCTTGCTTCCTGTTGTGTGCAAACTGCCTGGAGAATCTGGATGATCTCGTTTGTGTTTCTGTGCCGCGAGTCCTTTTTCTGCTTGGTCAGAGCCGAGAGCTCAGGGATGATGGGACCACAACATCCACAACGTTCTCCGGTCCCCCGCAGCATCCCGATCCTCCCGGCATCCCGACGCTGCCGCCGGGAGCCATGAGGGGGAGCTCAGCCCATTCCTTCCCTCTCTGCTGCGCGGAGGGCTGGGCTGGCTCAGCCGAGGGTACCGGGGAGCGCCCTCGCTCTGCACCCGCAGCCTGTCCCCGCCGCGCTGGGGACACCAGGTCGGTGTTTCACACCCGAAGCACCCGCTGTGCGTGTGCCTGGGGGGATGGCAGGAGCCTGGGCTGCTGCCCCTGGGGAGCCAGTACCCACTTGCGGCATCTTCATCCTCATCCTCGCCTCTGTCCCTGTGCCAGGTGTTTCCATGCACTCCCGGATGATCCCTGACTTGTGTCAGAAAGGGTAGAAAAGGCAGAAAACGGGAGATTTTCTGTATTTCAATTTTCTGAGGAAAAAAAAAGAGAAATCCCATCCTATGTCTGCAATTATTTTATTATGCAGCACTAATGAAAAATACACTTGAACATCTAAAAAAGGCCTATGGTAAAGAGTTACTTAATGGAATAAATCACTCTAAATTAAGCAATTATCCCTTTGATATTTTTTTTTTCTTTAAAGCACCAATTGGCCAAAGGTGCTTCAGTGGTGTGAGATAAAGGCTGTGGGTATGGTGAGAGCACAGCTTCAGGTAGGGCAGAGGCTTGGCCACAGCCCAGGATTTGCTCTAAATTGAAGCAGGACACATCCCAGGCCCCTCTGCAGAGCTGTGGCTCTCCCTTGTGCCACGTGTGGGCCGGTGGAGCCTCTTCCCACCATGGCCCAGGCAGCTGAGGCAAGCAAGGGAGGGAGAGAGGCAGTAAAGAAATAGGCTAAATAAATAGTTGGACTCTTCAAGAGGGAAATCAGGGCTGTAAATTAGGCAGGGATTATCTTCTGATCCCAGGAACTGAGCTTTGTAAATATTAACAGCCTGACGTGCCCCGGGGCGAGGGAACAGCTCTGCCCTGGCCAGGCAGGGGTGTTCCCATCCAGGCTCTGTGAGTCTCACCCCTGTGAGAAGCCATCCCTGTGCGGGCTCTCTGCCAGCCCTTGGGAACAGCAAACAGTGAGTGCTTGATCCCTGTGCCACTGGCATCCCCTCCAGATCCCAGCTCTCCCATCAGCACCCAGCCCCAGCCCTGCTGATTCCACCCTCCTCTGGCTTATTTGTTAAATATCCTGTAATTATAGAGAAATAAAAGGCTCCTACAGATTAGAGGGTAATTATACTTAATAGGAACAGAATGAATATTCCTGGTTAACCATTTGGGCTTGGAAGGCAGATGGCACATAACCCCGTGTTTCCCTCTGCCGTGGCAGCGCAGTCATTAACCGGTTGCTCTCTGGCTCAGGACCAAAGGCATTAATTGGTTAATCATCCCCAGCAGCTTTGTGAATGAGTTATCCTCATCCTTGAGGCGGGATTCCTGGATGGGTCTGGGGAGGCCCTTTGGGTGTCCCAGCTGGTGGGTTCATTCCCAGAGTCGGGAGTTCTGGCATTGTCCATCCTGGAGGTGCCTGGGTCAGCTGGAGGCAGTGGCTGCTGATGGCAGCAGGACAGGCAGTATCCAGAACTGCTGGTAATCTTCTGCAGACACGCAATTGCTCCCATCCAGCCCCACTGAAGATGAAGAGGCTCCTATTATCTTGAGATCCCTCTGCCACTGGTATCTCAGAGCGGTGCTGACGCACGGCCTGGGCACGCAGCGCTCTGTGCAGTGTGTGTTTGTCATCTCTGGCACGACAGAGAAACAGGAGAGACAGGGCTGCTGCAAGGGCAGGAGGTGATGGCAGCAAGGGGTCTCTGCTCCGAGGCAGGGTTTAGAGAAGAGCTGCCCCTCAGCCTTCGGGGAGGGTGGAGCCCTTGGGGCTTGAGCAGCCTCTTCTTGGAGGCACCTGGACAAGATTTGTCCCGGCTGTTGGCAGCCCCTTTGAACACAGGCATTACAATGTGTTCAAATAACATTAATAAATGCAACAGCAGCCACAGGGAGAGCTTGGTATTTACTGTAAATTCAGCATCTAAACAGAGACATCGTTTTGTCTTCTACAGTTTAACACCATTCATAATTTCATGTTTTAACAGACTTCCCCTGGGGCCCCAAGATGCCTTTTTTATTTGAGGCTATTCCCAATTACCCGCTGTGCCTCTCAAGAGCTGGCTGCTGCTAAAACACACGCAGGGCTGCCGGGGCTGAACCAACAGACACATTGTGTTGTCACCCGGGGCCCTGTTCTCCTGTCTCCTTAACGAGACCCCTGTACCCCCGTGCCAGTGGGAATTCACCACCAGGAACTCTGCACTGGGCTCTCCTCTGCATGTATATAAATATATATCTATGTATATGTATAATTCATCACCGTGGCCACAGAGCCTCTCTCCTCCTTTGAGGGCCTTGGCATAGCAGAGATCTCGCTGTTCCCTCTTCTCTCATTTGGGGCTACCCCTTCCAACTAGTAACTTCTTGCCCCCCCCCCAAAAAAATCTTTGTGAAAAATAGTTTAGCCAGGAATAACTGGGCACGTTGGGCAGCTGCTACCATTTAGTCCCCACAGGATGCATGGCCAGGGTGCTCTGTAAAGGGAGAATGGGAATGACCTGTGCTCAGTCCTCCCTGGCTCAGCAGGAGCCCTCCCTCCTGGGGCCCGGCACCTCTCCCTTCCTGCTTGGTTTTGAACTGCCAGGGCTGAATTTACTGGGGTCTTTGCCATTTACCTGTGTTCCTGGAAAATTAATTTTTGTGCCTGGAATGGGAAGTGACTACAGGCAGACAAAAGGCAGGTCCCAGGGGAGAGAACTGAGCGATCGCTGTTGGCCTGGGCGTGTTGTCATGTGAGTTTGGGTGTTTGGTGCTTCCAACCCTTCCAAGGGGGGTTGCTCTGGGAGAACCTCGCTCCTCTGTGGGGCTGCCAGGAGCCTCTGTCCTTTCTGGGGCAGAAATCCCCCTCCTCTCCATCGTTATCCATCCCATCACCTTCCCTCAGCTCCCAAGGTTGGAGTTCAGCATCTGGGGGATGAACCAAGTGCCTGCTTTGCCTCTTTTTCCCTTGCTCTCTTTTCCTCCTTCCCTGTGCACATCTGGGGGAACCCCCTCGACCTGTTCCTGGCCCCCCATTCCAACAATTCTAGGGCTCCATGTGGGAGAAGGGAGGTTTTGCCACCTAATGAATTTGGATTTAATTTGCAAGTGAAAAAGAGCATTTTCCTTTGTAGCTGATGCTGCAGCCCAAATGTCTGAGCTTCTAGGGTTTAAGTCTAATTAACTGCATTTCACAGCTTATTTAAAGAAAAGAATGGAGGCATTAAAATTGTAAAATCTAATTTTTAAGTAAATCTTTCAGCACAAAATGAATGTCGCAGTCTCCCAGCCGCCTTGGCAATATATCTCTTGTCTTCAAATTTCAACATGAGCTTTTGCAAACATGAAATTATTCATTAGACCGTCTGGTAAAAGGATAAATAAGTGTTGCTTCCCATCCAAGATCTCCTGGTTTTCCATTTAGCAAGATTGGCTTATTCAGGATGATGTGGAGAGGCCGACGGGATCCGGGCGGTGGGAGGGAGCTGAGAGCCCTGTGGCCAGATGCTCTGGATGGGCTCTACTGGGCTGTTTGGAGTGAGGACTGACTGTCCTTGGAATTTTGTCCATTTCCCTGGAATGTTGTCCTGTGCTTTTTGCCCAGTTTGTAAAGCAGGGTGTTGCTGTCCTGCAGCCCTGCTGTGGATTGGCTGTGCCCTCCCACACTCCTCACACCTAAGTCAAAGAGTGCTTGTTTCTGCCCTTCTGAAAAAGGAATGGATTTTGTGGAATTAAAACTATTATTTTAACAACTCCACATCCGTATTGCTTTTTAAAACCCCAGTGACTTGTCTTTTTCTTGGTTTAAGTCACAAGTGACAGTAGGAATGACATCTCTAATGCTAGTGCTGATCCTGGCTGGATGCTAGGGGGTGGCTGGGTTTGCTCTTGGCACTGCTCGCTCCCTCCCTGTCCCGGGCAGAGGTGGGATGTGCCCCAGGAAGTGGCAGGAGGGGCAGCTCTGCCAGCCCAGCTCTGGGACCTGCCGATGCCAAACTGCGCTGTAATGAACAGTGGGGTGCTGGATGCAGGGGAGAAGTAATTAACAGCTGAGGAAAGCATGGAAAAATGATGCTCATTAGCACACCCCACGATCCCAGGCTGGAAAAGGGATGTGAGGAAGTGAGGTATGGCTTGGCACTGCTGGAGACAGTACCAGAGTCAAATAGTGCTGGGAACTGGCTCGGTGGGGTGCGGGGCTACAGGGAAGGAGGTCCCTGCTCCCCCCCTTACCCACATCCTGAATGTTCCAGCAGCCCTGGCCAGGGGATGTTCCAGCATGGATTTGGATGGGGAACCTTGTGTCTAACCGTTTGAAAAGCCCATCTGGAGCAGCTGAAGTTCACCTGGAGATTGATGGGCTGTGTCTGTACGAGCAGCATCCCCCGCTCCCAGTGACAGCCCTGCGCTGTGGGGACAGCCTGGAGCTGCCTCCTGGATGTGGGGGCATTCCAGGGAAATAACGACCCACACGGGGCTGGCCTCAACCAAAATACCCCAGAAATGACTGGCAAAGTGGGACATCTCAGTTTTAGTTTAATTTTGCACAAGTATCACACAAATGAAAAGAGGCGAGTGGCTGAAATCTCGTTTCAAGTCAGGGAATTGAAATACAGTGAGTTTGTTGGGAGCAGCATCGGTCCCGAATCCAACTCATCCTGCCAGTATTGCCCTGCTGGGTGCTGAGGGTTCCCTAGAGGGTTGGGTCCTCCAGAATGGGGACCCACAGGGCCCCAGAGGGGTGTTTCCCTTCAACAGGGTGGGATCTGAGCTGATCCTGGGAAGTAGAAGCTGATTTTCCCCCAGCTAGGGCATTCGATCTGATGTCTGCCCATCTTGTACCTCTGAGCAGGGCAAAATCCTGCCAGGATGGAGATGGGAGCAGGAGCAGTGCTTTGGGTAACTCCTTGCAGTGCTGCTATTTCTTGCTGGTTTTTAATCTGAATTACAATGGGTTTCTGCAGGCTCTACTGTATCCCTGGAATCACGCTCTGTGCTAAATCAGTCTGTGGCAATCAATGCTTTTCTAATGAATTCTGAATTCCTGATGTCAGGACATTTCACTGCTGCTTATTTTCCCCCTGCCCTTCTCTTATTCCTCTGTGTTATTCCCGTAAGCTGCATAAGATACATTCGATATGTGTGTGTATATATATATATTTTTTCCCTTTCTCCCCTCTGCAGACCTCATTGGCAAAGTTAATGGTGTGTTTCTGGAGTAATTAGAATGATTTAAATGGCCTTGTAATAAAGTTCTTCCGCAGGAGCAGTGGCTTCTCACCCTCCTTATCTGTCATATCAGGGCTGGGAGAAGTGGCAGAGGGAAAACGTGGTAGGAAATGGAGGGGAAGAGCCCCCAGCAAGGAGATCTGGGTGCGGGCATGTGGGAATTAATTATTCATGGCTGGCAGCTTGGCAGGATTTGTTTGTACATCTGGAAATCAATTGCAGCAATGGGGTGGCTCTTGCGGCGGTGACCCCTCTGTCCCTTCCTCCAGAGCTCGCAGCACGAGGCAGGAGCTGGCACAGGTGGGGAGCAGTGCTGTGCTCCCTCTCTCCAGACGTGGCTGGGTATCCGTGGGTGGGAGGATCTTTGCCAGAACCAGAATATTCAGGAATATTTGCAGACTGGGGTTTTTGGCTGTAGGAAGGCGCCGGCTCTGTGACCAGCTGTGCCGTTTGAAGCCATCGCTGCCTCCAGCCATTTGCTGTTCCCCCTCTGCTGACTCCCTGGGAGCAATCCTGCACCCACTCTGGCCAAAGCCAGTCCAGGCCACCCTAAGTGGAGTCCATCCCCACGGATTCCCCCAGCCCCTGCATGTTCAACACCTGTATTTTGGCCCCAAGCGATGCGCTCGCCATGGCAACCGCTCCTGTGGTCCAGCGATCCAGCATCCCTGATGTCGACTCAAGGAGCAGCATCAGGGTGCGTCCCAGGGTCCTGCATGGAGGTGCTGGGAGAGAGTTCTGCCTTTGGAGTCTCCTCTTGCGTTCCCAACAGCGCCTTAGAAATTAAGAATCAATCCGATTATTCAAGCCCATAAACAACATCATAAAAATAACATCAATTTGCACAGAAAGGCGCTGCATTAATGCGCCGAAATAATGATGCACTTTTACAACATAAATTTACAATCAATCTCGCTTTTAACACCGTGAAACAACAGTTGGAGGAGGATCAATCCTTTGCCTGAATTAGACGCTTGAGTCAGAGATGCTCCGGGGGTTATTTTTGGAAGCTTTTAGCACCAACTCTGGCAGGGCTGGCGCTGTCGGATCCGCTGGCTCCGCGCGCGACAGCAGGTCCCGCAGCACCCGGCGCTCCCGTCGGGACACCGGGAGGTCGCAGCGAGAGCTGTGCTGGCTCTGCCTGCCTTGCCTTTCCCCGGAGCTGTGCTGGCTCTGCCTGCCTTGCCTTTCCCCGGAGCACTGCCGTGGGAGGGGCGTGTGCCTTGGGAAGGGAAACGGGGATACGCGGAGCTGCCAAGAGCAGGCTGGGCTGTGGCGGGTTCTCTCCTGCAGACTCCAGTCCCCGTTTGGGTGTTGAACACAGGTGACCCATCCCTCAGGCCGCGTGGGAGCGTGTCCGGCTCTCCTGGTCCAACAGACCTGCCCAAGCCTGGGCTTCTTGTGTCCCAGGAAAGGGCATTTACCAGGATAAAGCCAGAGAACCGCAATTCCGCGCACCAGCATTGCCAGAAAATATCCATCTCATTTTTCCCACTTCCTCTGTCCTGGAAAACATGCCAGGGGTCCTGGCAGTGGCAATTGCCGGTCGCTTCCCGGAGCTGCATCCCACCCATTTAATTTTTCTGAGTACCTTTCCAGGAAAGGCTCAGGCTTTCTAGACCCCAGATCCCCAGGCCCTGTTGCTACCGCTTTTTAGCTCGCTGGCTTTCTATTTTTATTATTTTTACTTATAAATGGGCCCCAAAATGAAATCTCTGCTTATGGAGAGATTGATTAGTGAACCAACTCAATTATGTCTTTAGCCGAGAGCTATATTAAGTAATGCAGCAAAATTATTGCTGTGTGCAGATCCATTTTGTTAAGCAGCTGTTCGCCCGTCCGAGGAGGAGAAGATGGAGGTTAAAATGTTTTTATGGCTCTG
Organism: Corapipo altera; assembly: GCF_003945725.1. NCBI lineage: Eukaryota > Metazoa > Chordata > Aves > Passeriformes > Pipridae > Corapipo > Corapipo altera. The sequence continues at coordinate 759,159 of NW_020884916.1, read as the reverse complement.
GAGACACCCAGGGACCCCAAAGCCATGGGGCAGCTGATCCCAAGGCAGGCAAGGGGATAGTGTGAGCCCAGGCTCCTTGGCTGAGCTGGGCTTGCTTCCTAAGGGACTCCAGGATCTAGGAGGGAAGAAAAACCAGCCCTAAGGCCAGGCTGTCCCACTGCACCCTCACCAGCTGTGAGCCTCCTGTAATTCCCTGTTTTCCATGGTGCTTGCTTGGCTCTACCACAGGCTGTCTGGCACACAGCAAGGGGTCCACAGAGCCACAGCCGGCTCTGGAAGGGACAGAGGGGCAGAAGTGGCATCTTTTATCCTGGCTGCTGTCATTAGCATTGGTGTTCCTTGGCAAGGATTCCCTTCCCTCTCCTCATCCCGCTCCACAGCTTCCCTGTGCCCGCTTCTGGACACTCGCTGCCGGGGCTTAGAGCAGACTGCTGCCTGCCCTTTGTAAATAAGAGTTGGGAGATATTTACATACTCCGTGTCCTGGGTTTATAAATAGTGAGGGTGGGGAATGCTCCTGGGTGAGCTCCCACAGCCCTGCTTTCCCTTTAAAACACTAACGGCTTCCAGGGAGCGCCGGCAGCTCCAGCAGGTTCATCTGCCTAGTTAAAAGGAAGCTGAACTCATCTTCTTATTCCAAGTGTCTTTTAGAATACAATTAACTTCCACACTGTGTTTGTACTTCCCAAACTTTTTAATTCAGTTGTACAAGGACAAGGGTGTTCCTGCCGGGAACAGGAATGTTCAAACGTGGAAGGATCCGGGTCAGACCTGGGTGTAATTAAAGATGTGTTCCCTGTGTTCAGGAGCTTTGCTGCACGTTGCTCTGCCTTCAGTGCAGTCACAAATGCCATGGCAGGGAGAGGGGAAAGGGCTGCCTGCTCCTGCACGGAGCTTTCCGTGCCAGTCTGGAGACTGCTCCCACCTCAGGTGAGGCGGGAGTGGCCCCTTCCAGAGAGCCCTGGGGAGGCAGTGGGTAACCAACCCGAAACAGGGAAAGCTCAGTGCCATTCCTAATGCCCTCCAGGAGGCTCCTGGAAAAGCGGCATGTTTTTCACAAGCAGGTCCCAGCAAAGCTGTCCAGTCCCCTGGACCAGCACAACCCTCCTGTGCCCTCGTTTCCCAGTGCCTGCAGGGAAAAGCCAGTTGGATGGGAAAGCCCTTCAGCCATGCGGAGCATTTCCCGGGATTTCCTCATAGACTTCACCTTAGAGCAGCTAATCCCTCACTGAAGAGCTCCTGGGCAGTGATCCTCATCCTCTGGAGGGAAGGCAGGGAAGATGAGCAGCCGTGCTAGGGGTGGCTCAGGGGGGAGGGATGCTGGGATCTGGCTGCCCCGCTAATGATGGGAGTGAAAAGAGGGATCCAGATACCTGCTTTCTAGGATGTCTTCCACGTGACACCTGAATTTGGGAATTGCCTCCCCAAGGCTCTCAGAGCTGTGTGTGGAGCTGGCTCTGCTGTGGCACGAGGGTCGCTGGAGCAAGCCTGTCCTACCCCTCCCCACGGATCCCTCTGGGCTCTGCAGGGTACCATGGGGCAATGTGAGGGGAGGCCTCATTACAGTCCCCTTATAAAAGTGCCTGGCAGCTCGTTATGACCTGCAGGCTCAAGTGAAATAATGAGTTTTCATTGCTGTGCAATAAAGTTTATGGAAGTTATAAAGGAATGAAGCTCTGCGCGGATGCACGACGGCACCTGGGGAGTGCAGGGCTGGGGGGGAGAACTTTGGGCACCCAGCAGGTGATTAATTAGGGGAATGGTGGTAATTGGCACTGAGCAGGGTTCTCCCCCAGCTGGGGCAGCGTGGGTGTGTGGTGGGAGGGCTCGGTGGAATCTGGGACCAGGAGCAGAGACGGACACATTCATAGAGAGTCTGAATTAAACACCAAACCAGCTCCCGTTACAGCTGCACACGGAGGTCACAGGTTTTATTGACTGTGGCACCGTTCCATCTGCTTCAGCCTGACATTCTGGGTCCTTCCTCTTGCTCAAAGCTTTGCTTTTACGGCAGCTCAGCTCCCCAAAGGCTTTTTTCTCCTCCTGCCATTTCAAATCTCCAGAGGATTTGTGTTGTCTCTCAATCCTAGGTCCAGGCTGCCTGGGGGCTACTGCCCTCTCTGGGCTGTCTGGTGCTGGGGGACCACAGTCCCAGGGGACTGTTGCCCGTCCACACCCCCAAGTCATGCTCTGCCTGTGCATCTCATGAAGATCCTCAGATAATTTCGCGTTTCGTTTGCATTTTTCAGGTGACAAAAGCAAATGATAAATGTCACCTGTGCTTCTTTTAATGATGGCAGCATTAAAAAGGGGTATTAAAAGGGGCAGTGAGGTGATGAAGAGAGATTGGAGGGAGTCACTGGGGAAGCAGCATCGTCAGGGAATGGGACAGTGGGTCATCATGGTCACACTGAGCATGGCCTTGGGGGGGGATGGCATCCCCTGCCTGGCACCGACCCCCAAGTTGCTCTGCTCTGCCTTTCCCTGCCTGGTTTCATCACCAGCTCTCCAGAATGTTCTCTGTCCCTCTCTCCATTGCTGTGGGTGTCAGGAAGAGCCTTTAGGCTCTAATACTGGTGATAACAACAGTAACTAAGTTTGATCTGTATCTTCCTTGTCTGCAAACGAAGGCAGCTGGTGCTGGAGGCTCCATGTACAAAACCAATCATAGAATCACAGGATGGCTTGGGTTGGCAGGGACCTTAAAGATCATCTGGTTCCAGCCCCCTGCCATGGGCAGGAACACCTCCCACCAGCCCAGGTTGCTCCAAGCCCCGTCCAACCTGGCCTTGAACACTGCCAGGGATGGGACAGCCACAGCTTCTCTGTGTAACCCTGCCAGGACCTCACTACCCTCACAGGGTTGAATTTCTTTCTAACAACTAATCTAAGCCATTTGAAGCCATTCCTCCTTGTCCTGTCTCTGCAGGTCTTGATGAATCCTTTCTGTGAAATTCTCCCCAGGCTTGGGAAAATGTGACTCCTTGTTCCCGGGGGATGGTGGGAGGATGTGGCACTAACCTGGTGCCCGCAGCAGCCCCAGGGTTTGCCCCACGGGCAGAGGAACAGCCCAGGCTCAGCAGCACATCTCTGAGAGCTGCCCCTGTGCCGGCCCTGCAAAGTGCGCTATTAAATATTTAAGTCGACTTAACAAGTCAATAGAGTCGGTGCTGTTGGAGGGTCGGGGGCTCGCTCCCAGCCTGCTCTGATTAACAGAGTACCTGGCCGGCCAAGATGTGCTGCTCCAGTCACCCAGGGCTGTGTTACACAGGCTCGGGGCCCCAGGCAGGCAGCGTTAACTGGGAAGCATCGATTTCGACATTAGCCGGCTTTTACATTCGAAAGCAGACGATGCAAGGACCTTCAATTATCTTCAAAGCAACTGAAGGGAAGGAAATTGGTCTTAGATGTGGTAAATAGACTCCACAAACTCTAGTGAAGCATGCAAAGATGTACACAAGGGAATTACAGATCCCTGCCTAACTGGCTGGAGTTTACTCAAAAATGTGATTGGAATTCTCCAGATTTCACGGGAGGATGTTTTGGTGCTAATCTGATCTGGGAGGATGTTAATCTGATTGGGATTACTGCTTCAAGAAGAAATCCTCACCTGGTGTTTCCTGAGGGTCAACCCCTGCTCAGGAGTGCCTGGAAACAGAGATTTCCACCCAAAATAGCTCTAGGAGTTATTACCACTCAGTGTGCCTTGGGGCTGGCAGTGTGCTTTACCCCATGTGAGTCTGCACCACCTGGTTTGTGTCCTGTTTGGCTTTTTGGAAGGTTTTGGGTTGGTTTTTTTTCTGATACCATATGTTGAACCAGATTTTTCCCAAGAACACCAGAGCAGTGAGGGAATGTTTCTTTTGCTCCTGAATAATCCGTCTATCCCTGCAGATGCTGTGCACACAAAAAGTTCTGTCCCAACCCCTCTGGAGTCTGTCAGCCCCTGCAACTCCCCAGTGAGGCTGAGCTCTGCTCCTGGGGTGCTGTGGGGCAGAACTCCCCACTCCCATGGGTATCACTGCACCGTGGTGGGATCACCCTGTCCCCTCCCACGGGATGCTGCGTCCTGAGCTCCCCAGCCCCTCAGCACTGCCATCCCACGCAGGGATTCCCTGGCATGGCTCTCTGTGTCTGGGCTCTCCCAGCCCACTGCAGGCATTGAGATCCAGGGCATTGTGTAAAGAACACAAAGTACCATTTTTTCCCTCACCACCCTCTGCTTTTCCAGGTGGGATAGCAGCATGCCTGGCTCCCTGGGTATCCCTTGTCCCCAGGCATTGCTCCAGAACAGGTTATTAATGCTCCTGAAGAGCAGGACTCTCCCTGTGAGCCAGCACCTCTCTCCCTCTGTGCAAGGGAGGAAACACCAGCAGGAAAACGATGCTGTTATTGTGCCCAGGCTTAAATAAGGAAATCCTGTTTAAAATGTTGGTTTGTTTTCTTTTTTTTCCCCGAGCCTCGGTGGTTTCCTCAGCCCTAAAGGTTGTATCGAGCAAATACAGCAGATCTTTCCGACAAGGATTATTGACTGGGAGTCACACAGCGTGTAAACAGGGGTGGCAGGTTTGATCTGCAGCACAGCCGTGTCAATGCTCCGATTGATCCCAACAGAGGGAGTTCAGAGCACCGAAGGAGGTCGGGCTGGGTGTGTGGGAGCAGCGCTGGCAGGGACAGAACCAGCTGGGCAGCGGGTCCCTGTCCCGATGGTGAGAGGGGACACCCTCTGAGGGGTGAGGGGAGAGCTGGGGACCCATCTGTCCACGTGCTGAGGCACCGCTGCCCAGCCCTGCAGGATTTATCTGCGTCAGGTCAGGCTGGGTTTGCTCTTCCCATTGCTTAGCAACACGGCGGGGCCAGCGGCAGGAGAGAGGAAGAGGAGAACCACAGGGGGCTGAACTGGGCTTTGAGTGCGCTCAGAGCAGCCATCAGAATCCTGTCCCTGTCCCCCTCTCGGCCTCTGCAGGGTCCTGCTGTGGGACAGTGATGGAGCAGAGTCAGGGAATGCTCTGTGGGAGTCTCAGGTCATGCTTATTCCTGTGTTTATTTTGGTCTTTATGGAATAGGTGGTTTATGCTCTGGACACTGGCACGTGGACACTGCTGGAAGCAGTTTGGGACATCCCAAGTTGTCTTCTTGGTTAGATGTAGTGCTTGCAGCTGGAATGTCCCCACCAACCATACATAAATAGTACACACACCATATCAGGGGTATGGGCTCGTTCATGAGCCAGTGGGAATGGTGCCTCGTGGAAACCTCAGGGGCTGAGTTCTGTCCCTGCAGCAGGCACCTCCCACCAGGCCCACAGGAACGCTGCTCACAGGCAGGCAGAGGGTGAGGGATGTGATTCCAGGAGCTGAGCCTGGCCTGTCAAGGAAACTTCCCTCGAAACCCTTCGTCTCATCAGTTATTTCCGAGGAGCGGGATGGCTCCCGGGTGTGTGAGTCAGCAGCGACGTCGCGCTCGGCACCAGTGGGATAAATAGAGAGGCTCTGACAAGGGAAGGCAGCGCCGTCGCTCTCCAAGGGAGACGGGGAGAAGGAGCTGCCTCGGCAGGCGGCGTGGCCGGGAGCCAGGGAGATTTGTGGCAGGGAGAGGGGAGGCGGACAGCGCCGATCCGTGACTCAGGCGCCGTGAAACCGCTCGTACGTTTTGATTAAATACGGAGCTCCACAGCGATGAAAGAAGCCAAAACACAACCTGCAGACTCTTGGCCACAACACGGGTGATGTGAAAGCCTCATTCAGTGTTTTATCTCCTCCATGTAGAGCTGCTGTGGTGCAATGAAGCGAGGGACAACTCGAGCCATCCGTGTCCCGAGCATTCCCCCTGCCCAGCCCGGTGGGAGCAGCCAGGGGCAGTGCTGGGGAACCCACAGGGCTCTCCAGAGCTCCCTGAAGAATATTTTATATTTTTACCCCCAAATAATCCTCCCTTACTCTGTAATTACCCTTCTCTAGCCACATTTTCCGTTCTCTGGTAATTAAATCAAGCAGCACAAGGGCAGAAACACCTCGTGAGCTGCGCTCTGGCGTTACATCAACACCTCGGAGCTGCCAATCCCTCCGTTTGCCTGCACAGCCTCAAGAGCACTCATTGGGAACAGACTGTTTAATTTCTGCTTTCACATCTCTCAGGGCCTCTGGGACCCTCTGTGCAGGCTGTGGGAGGGGATGCTGTCCCCAGGAGCAGGGCACTGCTCTGCCCAAGGGTTCCCACAGCATCTCTGGGATTAGTGGGAGCATCTGAAGGCGAAGGGCAGGGCTGGGGGTCAGTGCCGTGCCCCCCTCACCTCACCCTGCAACCTGGTGCCAGGCAGGTCAGGGTGTGCAGGCTGGCAGCTCCCAGCAGCCCGTGCCGTGGGCGGCTGGCCCGGGTTCCGCTCTGTTTGCCTGGGATGTCCTCCAAACGGCGGCCAGTCACAGGGAATTTTCAGCCTGAACGGTGATTTGGCTTCGTCCTGGAGGTAGCAGAAGGTTTCTCGTGACACTGGGGGAGTCCAGCAGCTCAGGCAGGGATTGTGGCACGTGTCCTTCAGGCTGAGTGGTGTCTGCAGGGTGAGGGCCGTGCTGGTGAGCGGGCAGGTACCGGAGCTGGCTGGAGGATGGGGAGAGGCTGGGATAACCACATTCCTCTCGTGGGCACTCTGTGTGTGGGACAGGTCTGGCACCATCCTGGGGCAGGGATGCTGCATGCTGGGAGCACTTGCTCCCGAGGCAGCCGTGCCATGGAAGATGGCACTCCTCCTGCCTTTGGAGCTATTTATCTTGGGAGAAACAGAGGAATATTTTGTATCTTTGACAAAGCAGCACTTTACGGGAGCTTGACACTTTATTAACTAATCTCTGATACTTGAGTAATTTATTATGTTTAAGCTGGTGCCATCAAGTCTCTCAGCAGTGTCCGTGTGCGCCGGGAAATAAATTAAAGACTGTCCAGAGATACTTGGCTCATCGCTGTGATTGCTGGGCTGGCGAGATGGAGGGCTAAGGTTCTCTCCTCCTGCAAATTGGAAATTAGGAATTAATAAGATGACAGGACAGAGAGCCCCGCTGGCTGCGTCTGGCAGAGAGCTGCTGGTGGGGGAGTGGGCACGGCGCTGGCACGGCGGCTCCAGGAGCGGGCACGGGGCTCTCTGGGTGCTCTCTTCAGGGGGGCTCCATGGGCTGTATGAAGCCTCATGGCATGTCAGCATTTCCAAGGAGTCAGTGGGATAATGTGGGTAATTACAGGCCTGCCAGGCGGGCATCAATCCTGGGCGATGCTGTGGAAGGGCTGATACGGGACCTCATTAACAAAAAATTAAAGGAGGTGATGTAACAAATGCCAATCACGGGTGCCTGGAAAAGAGATCTCATCAGACTGAGTTGTTATCTTTTTGATTTGTTTGCAAGTTTTCTTGATAAAGGTGACAGTGCTGATGAGCTCCTCGGCTCTGGGAGATGGTCCCATTGGTGCTCCCAAGGTTTGGGATGGAGGCTTGGGGTCCCTTCTGGGCTGGGAGGGCACAGTCTGGGGCAGTTGTCAGCTCTTCCCACAGCAATGGCAGCAGGGAGATGGTGAGCTGCCCCATCCGCCCGTTTCCATGGCAACACAAAATTCCTGGCTGGGGAGGAGGGAGCAGCCCTGGCAGGAACTGTTCTGCGGGTGAGTGTGGGCTGGGGCTGGTTCCTCCTCCACAGCCACGGCCCACACAGGTGCTTGCACAGACTGAGCGGGTAATTAAAACGTGTACCATTAACGACCAGCAACTGAAACTTTAATTACTCAGCCCGTGCCTGGATTTCCCCCTCCCCAAATTGCCCAACTCAGGAAAGGAAGCAGGAGTGGGGAAGGAGACTGAGGGAAAACCTGATTACATTTATTAAGCCAATACAAAAACTTGGCACTGTAATAATAATTAAATTAATTATAAAAGCAAATTGCTTCCAAAAATGGAATTTGACAGTTTACAGGCTGCTGCATGGATCCAATGGGCTCAGCATAAAGTGGGCAGGATGCAGCCCCCCCCTTTGACCCCTCTGACAGTGCCCACAGCCACCAAGGGTCTTTGCTCCAGGGTGTTCGCTCAACTTGTCACATGTGGCAGGATGCATTTTGGGGACAGACATGGAGCTCCATCTTACCTTTCCCCTTAAAGGCAGGTGAGCTCCTCTTGCTTTGGAATGCTGGGAAGTGGTTACCTTTGCCCAGCATGGCAGTGTGGGATGCTTCTTGCCCAGTCCTGGAAGGAGCTGTGGGGCTGTGAGGGAATGCCAAAGGGATATCTCCAGTCCCTTATCACATTCCATTTGGGATGGCTGCGTGCTGTAACCTGCCTGGTGCCAGTCAGGGGACGGTTTGTGACTTTGTTGAAAGTGAAAAATCATCTGCTGAAAGATGAGAAAAGTGCTGGCTTAAAAGTGACACGTTTTTGGCCCAAGCTGCTGGGTCTGGAAAGCTGCTCAGAGGAAGCAGATTGCTTTCAACCAGAAAGGGTTTGATTGAAAACCTTGTTTTCCGTGGGAGGAAAAAAGTTTTGACAAAACGTTTTTACAGTAACCTGGGTCCTGTCTCGCCGCCGGCACTGGAAGTCGCTTTCTTGTGTCATCAGAGCACTTCCCCCAGCACCCTTCGGCAGCCCTTGTGCTGATGATTTAATTTTGAGGATGTTTTTGCAGACAGCCAGAGTGGCAAGGACAGGGCAGCAACATTGGGGTGCTTGGAGGATGAAGGAAAAGCTGCCCCAGTGCAGGTGATTCCTCTCCCAGTAATCACGGGGACGCTCCCCCAGTCTGGCTTCTCCTCCCATTGCAGAGGGTTTGAGATCAGTACCCAGGATGGGGTTCCCAAATTGCCTCCAACTGCTGTGCAGAGCAGTGGGGTCCGTGTTTTCACAGCCTGTATTTTGCCATCTTGTCTCCTTTAGTTAACAGGAGATGTTGCTTCTGCCGTGCAAAGTAGGTCAGAGCCGGAGCGAAGGGCTTTGCGAGCGCCCCAGGTTGGGAAGTGGGAAGCGCTGTGCTCTCCTCCTCTCCCGTCCTGCTCCTTCCTCCAAAGGCATGCTGGCATCCAACCACTTTTAACCACTGGGTTTGAGCAGCAAATTACAAGTTAAATTATAAATAGTGCCCCGCTCTCGGTGGGCTCTGTCTGTTCTGCCGGCGCAGGAGCCGCTCCCCAGCCCGGCTCTGCATTCAGGCCAGCGCGGCCGTTATGTCTGCGGGGTGCCGGCCTGCATCGATCGCCCTGAAAAATGCATGAGCGTGTTCCCTCGCCAGGAGAGGGGCAGCTCAGCCTTCCAGCATCCTCCCCAGCATCCTCCCTGGCCCCGGGAGTGGTGGTGGAGCCGTGCTCTGCCCGTGCTCTGCCCTCGCTGGAGAGCAAACCCTGCTGTTGCTGCCTGCGGCAGCCGTGTCGCTTTTGCTGCGGCTGGGACCGGTTCCTTACTGCGATTTCCAGGAAAATCCCATTATTCCACAAAGCCCTGGCACTGCTGGGGATATCTGCCCCACCTGGAGTGCCAGCTTGCCACAGTCCCTGTGTGGTGGGGCAGAGAGATGCTGCTCTGCCCAGGCACCAGGATGTGATGCCACTGGGGCGTTGCCATTGCCATGCAGCGGAGGGGATGCTGCAGGGAGAGGACCCCAAATCTCAACAACCCATGTGGGGTTCTCCACTCCTTGCCCACGATGGGTGTTGAGCAGGAGGGCAGGAGGCTGTTGCCCCTCACTCTTAAACCAGGCAGTGCACTCACTGGAAATACCAGTGGAGTTGTACCAGTGGGAAAAGCTCCGGGCACGTTGTAGAGAGGATTTTTAACCCAGCAGGAACCTCCTGTGCAGGCCTCAGGGAAGATGTGAGAGTTTTGCAGTGCTGTTCCCTAAGTTCAGCAGAGAGGAAAGTGCTGGCTAAGCTGCTCCTCTGGCTCACCCCGTGCTTCACCCGCTGGGTTTCCGTGCAGGTGTAATGGATGGAGAAGAGTGGGATTGAAGGTCTCGAGGGCAGAGAAGACAGTGTGTGAGCCATCAGTCAGGTGCAAAAGCAAAGTTGTAACATTCCAGGGCAGTAATTTTTAATAATTTATGATTTTCTCTGGGTTCCCAGAGTGTTATTACCTCACTTAACATCATTTACAAATTACACATGATCCCATCAATTGTAGTAAAGTGAGGAAGTGTCTGGGAGATGCTCAAAAATCAAATGCTATAGAGCAAATGAGAATTTATGCTGAATGGGCTGTAGTGATGGCAGGGGCAGCGATGTGGTGCCACTTGCCCTGGTGCTGCTGGCTTAGTCCTCGAACTCGTGTGTCCCTGGGATGAAGTGTGGTGGGTGCAGAGGGTGGCAGAGGGGACAAGGGATGAGCTGTGGGACCCATCCACAGTTGTGTTTTCTCCTATGGTTCCTGCAAGGAAGGAAAGCAGAAAGCAAGCCCTCTCCTCCTCGTCCTCACTGGGGGCTGCATCCCAGGCGAGCTCAGGAAAGTGCCGTTTCCTTTGTATCACCGGTGGCATGGAAATCTTCTCCATGGCAACACGGCCGGCAGTGGGCAGGATGTGGCCTGCTGGGATGCTCTGCCAGAGGGGGACTGGGTGCCTGGTGGGCAGCACCAGCAAGGCAGGGTTGGAGGGGCTTCAGCAGAGCCCCTTGGGGTCCAGAAGAAGGGAAGGGGCACCCAGCTCCTGGCACAGACAGCTCACCATGTCCCCTGGGCGGTGCTGAGTGGGATCAGGCACTTTTATGGGATCCAAAGAAAGGGTTGGGGTGAACATCCGTGGTCACACTGGTGGAGGGGGTGAGTGGGGACAGCTGACCTGGGGCCCACTCTGTCCTCTGCTCCCTCCAAACCCAGCTGTGTTTTAGAGGGAGGAAACCTGTTGTGGTTCCTCATGGAGACTGCTGGGAAGGGGCGAGACCACCCCTCTGCACAGCATTCCTTAATTCCTCTCTCACAAGGTTCAGAGAGAAGTGAGCCTGTGCAGAGAAAGTAGCCCTTTGTTATCTCCTAACTCCAGTTTGCATACAGCAAAAGGAGGGGGGAAAGCTGAGGAAAACACCCCTGAACATCACAGGGCATTGAAGCAGGTACCAGCCTGGCTGCTCTCCCTGCCCAGAGTTCTTCTGGCACGAGTGGGACTCACAGTCCTCTCTGCTTAAAGCACTGCACTTGGCAGAGCCTTTTAACTTAAAGGAATGTCCCTGTCCTGCACAAATTTGCTCACATTCTGCTTTCATGTGGTGCCTCTGGAGGTGCCAGTGATTGTCATGGGGAGAGCAAAGCTGGATGAAAGAGCTCCTGAAATGGCAGTGGGAATGGAACTGGTCAGAGCTGGTGTGCCTGTCTGTTGGAGTTCCCATCCCAAGCTGAGCGGGGCAACTGAGCTGCTGGGGCACAGCACTGAGCACAGGATTTATTTGGATTTGGAATTTTCCCCATCACTGAGGGGACTTTGCTGAGCGTGGGCAGGGCTCCCTTGAAGGGGGGGCTGCAGTCCCCAAATTGCCAGGGGTATTAGTGGTCTCCGTGGCCTCATCTACAAACAGATTATTTTTAAGTGAAAGGACAGTAGCAGCTGCTTAAATGCATCGACTTGTTGAAAACCACATAGATTTGGATACCGATGGCACCGAGCGCTATCGCTGAGGTGTCTCGGCCCATCTGCGTAAAGTAACTATTGATTTTGGTTGATATGCATCGATTCCAAGAAAACTGCCCTGCTTTGAAAATGAACTTCCAGTAGTTTCAAGGGAAGAGGCAGCGCGCGGGTCTCTCTCTCAGGGCTCCCTCGTTTTGCTTAACGCGGCTCCCGCGTCTGAAAAGCAGAAGCCAAGGCAAACAAATAGCTCGGAGGGAATTAAAACGCATCGATCCTCGGGGCGGGATAATGGTCTCTGCTAAAAGCTTTTGGAGACGTTAATACCTCGCTTTGAATAAAGATCTGCCTCCGCCCGCTGCTCCCGCGGGTCGCTGGGGTGGGAGGTGGAGAGCGGCGCCCCAGGGGTGCCCACGCCTGACCCCGCGGGTTCCCTGTGGTCCTGCAGGAGGCCAGGCTGTGCCAGCTGTCCCCTGCTGTCCGTCTGTCCGTCCCCCCATGGTGTCTCCTCCTTGCAGTCATTTTGGTTGGCAGGGAAGGGCAGTGCCTCAGCAGTGGCACCCGGGCAGCCTGAGCTGGCAGAGCTGCGCCGTCCAGACCAACAGGCAGAGAGTCCATCTGGGAGAGCCAGTCCTAGTCCCTCCAGCAAGTCCTCTCTGTTAATTAAAGGTATTAATTGGCATGCAGCCTGCTTATTTAAAGAGGCAGTGGCCTCTGTGGTGCCTGGCAGCAATTAGAGCTGCACAGAGCCATCCTCGGATCCAGGCACTGGCGTGGAACAGGGAGTCATGGTCACGTGAGGGACTTTTGTCCCCATCCCTGGGGAGGACAGCGCTGGCACTGGGAGCCGTGAGAGGAGGCAGTGACCCCAAGGGAATGCCTGAGGGGCTGAATCCATTCCTGCTGTCCCTCATCTCCTCCTGGCCCCTCTCTGCACCACTCCAGTGCTTCGAACACCCAGCGTGTGCAATGAGTGAGACCTGGTGCAAGCAGGAGAGTTTTACTGTCAGGAAACACATCTTCAGTGAAAGATATTATTTCTCACCTGTTTCCTTCCTTTCGCTGATTAATTTGCACTATAAGCCACAGGAGGGATGCCTTTGGTGCTGTATTTCGTGGTCATTCCCCAGCAGCCTGGACACTGCTCCAGCATCCTGGGAAGGGGATGGGATGCAGTGATGCCACTGGCATTATTCCCTGACTAGGAAGCTGTGGGGTGGCACTGGCCACTACAGCCCAAAGGGTTCAGATGCTCCACCCTGACTCCGTTAAAATCCTTGCACTTCCATTTCCCAGCGTAGTCTGGGAGCGACAGGAAAATTAGATCTAATAATGAATGATTACAACTTCCAAGGTAAGTCTAGTTGGTTGACTAATCAATTTGGTTAAGTGAAAATCCATAGCAAATGAGGCAGCCGCAGTACAACATTTCTCCATCCAATTTAAATTAAAACACCAACCATAATAATTTCCCAATTACTCTGGGAGGATGCACCAGGGACTTGCCCCTAGAGAAGGGAAATGTCAAGGACTGCAGGAGAGGCCCCAGGAGTGGGCAGGAGCAGGGAGCAGCCTCTGGCTTGTGTGGCTGCCCCTCCCCTGCCCGCAGATCCCAGGGTGAGCCCAGCCTGGCAAAGCAGCTGCTGAGGAGCCAGGGAGGGGAGCCTTCTCCTGCAGATGCGTTGTAATTTCTCTGTTTTGCTGTGGCAGGAATGGGAGGGACATGAGCATTAAATCCCCTGGAAAGTCGCCGCCGCAGCAGCCGTTAGTGGTCTGCATTATTTATGTGTGTACGGCCCAACTGTGCCGAAAATAAATAACCACGGTCACTGAGGTCTGGGCACGGGGGCTCCTGGGAGTGGGGGGGGTCCAGGTGGGGGTCCTGGCAGGTCCTCCTCCTGTTTTTGGCCATCCCTTCACCTGTGCCAGGGATAACTAACGACCCATCCGTGCCACAGGCACAGGGCATGAGGGCTCAGCAGGTGAACAATCCACTGGGTTTGCAGAACTTGGTACCTGTGCAGAGTTTTGTGCCCTCACTGGGTAAGATGGTACTGCAGAGTCAGGGTGAGGGTGGCTTTTGGGGGATTCCCTGCACAGCTGGGTGTTGGCAGGGGAGTTGCAGTGCCTGGCACTGGGGGACTGTGGCTCTGCCATGCAGCCACGCTCCATCAGCCCCAGGTGTGAGCTTCCCCAGAGCTGCTGCTCCCCTCTCCCTGTCCACTCCCTGCCATAACCCTGCTTGACTGCCCATTCAAAGGGTAAACCCCAAATCCATGCTGGATGGCCTGTCCAGGGCAAGCATTGGGCCAGCTGCCAGGGAGGAAGTCACCTCACTTCCCCAGGAGCTTGGGCCAAACTTCGTAAGGACTGTGCTGATAAATAATGGAGCAGCTTCTTCTCCTCAGGGCTGTGGAAATGCTCCTACCTGGTGCAGGAGAAGCCTTTGGATGCATTTGGATATAAAAGGGTCAGGCACTGGTGAGTGAGAGCCAGGAAACATTTATTTCGTGCTGAAGTGCAGAGGTCCCTGTGCGGGCACGGCTGAGGAGCAGCAATCACTCCTGGGTTTCAGAGCAGACATCTCTTGATTCACCTTTCCCAGCCCAGGGAATGGGGGCTTCATGCCTGGAACACACACAAAATGGTTGCTACCATTGCTAGAGGAATTGTAGCGTTTCCTCTTAGAAAGCCAGAGGGAGAAGAAATGATCAGATGTAGCTCATGTAACAGATGGATTTATGGATTATTTGGAGTCTCTTGTACTAATTTTGCAAATGCTGTATGTCTGCAGGCTCTTAATAGCTGCATTCCCGGCTAAATGGATAAAGAATATGTCCTGTGGGGACTGCAGGCTTTGGGGAATAACTTATGCAGATCCTGCAGGCTGAACACAGGTGGTGATGAGTGAGTTTGTCGGCTCCCTCTCAGGACACTGCAGACCTGCTTGGTGTGGCCCAAAGCTCAGGGAGGACAAGCCTGTACAAGCAGCTTGGCCCTGGATGGGTCACCAAGGATGTGGAAGGTGGCAGAGGCCACAGGGATGGGACCACTGATGCCCTGGGATGAGGGATGCTCATTCAGACCATATTCCTGCAGAGGCACCTGCAGTGGGACCAAAGGATGGAGCTGGTGGGCACTTGTTGCAGTGCCAGGAGCTGGTGTCTCAGGGCTGTCCCTGCCACCTCCCTCCTCCAGCAGAGCATCCCACCCGCTCCTGGGCTCAAGATGTCCTTTGAATGTTAAGGCTCTGGGTTTATTATCACTTTAGCTCTACCTAAGAGGGAGAGCGCAGGCAGAGCCACAGCCCAGCTGGAGAGCAGGAGCCAAGGTGTTGGAAACTGCATTCTGAATGCAAGGTGTAGGGGAGAGAAATTATTAAACTCTCAGATAGCAACAGAACTTCCTTTGTGAGCGCTGGAGATGGGAAATTATGCTGAAGCAATGCATTGCAAATCACCCTCTGAAAGGCAGAGAAGGGCCTTTTATCCTCCGGCCCTGAAGTTTTCCTGGTATCTTTGTATGCAGAGGCATTCCTTCAGGGGAGAAAGAGAAGCCAGCAATTTTGTGCCTGATTGGCAGGCTGTCCAGCACCGGGAAAGATATTTGTTTTTTCAGAGAAGGGCTCACAGGCTGAAATCTCGCTCTTGCATTTTCCATTACAGAGGAAAATGAAACTTGGAAGACGTTCTCAGTGAGCACTGCTTAGCCTTGGAGTAATAGTGGTGCTCCAGCAGCTTGAGAGGAGGGATGCTCCTCCAGGTGAGCCACAGGTGGGGATGCACATCCCTGTGCCAGGCTCTGTGGCACACGTGCTATATTTGGGGCAACACAAGGGGCTCCTCAGCCCCCAGACCCCCCTATGGGCACCGTGCAGGGTTTGGGCAGGGCCCACCAGCCCTCCCAGCTGCCCCTCACCCCTCTGCCCCCCTTGCTAGGCTCCTCCATCCAAGGCAGAGAGGAGGAACATCTGTTACCACAAATGCCTTCCGAAGTTCTCCGTGACTCTCTCTCGGCATCTGCGTTGAACGAGCTTCGCTTGGCTTGTTCAGTGCTTGATTCTGGAGTGGATTCAAGAGGCGCTTCAGAGCCGGGAGGGGGAGGGAAGAGCCTCCAAATCTCGCTTTCTCACTTCAAGAAAGACATTGAGGTGCTGCAGCGTGTCCAGAGAAGGGCAGTGAAGTTGGGGAAGGGTCTCGAGAGTAAGTGCTATGAGGAGTGACTGAGGGAGCTGGTGGTGGACCTCCCACCCCGGGAGGTGTTCAGGGAATGCCTGGACACGGCACTCAGTGCACTGGTCTAGTTGACAGGGTGACGATCAATCAATCACAGGTTGGGCTTGACGATCCTGGAGTTCTTTTCCAACCTAAATGATTCTGCAATCCTCAATAAGGCATCGAGTCAGAACTTCTGCTGGGCCTGTTCTCATTGTGTGGGGAGAGTAACCAGAGATGGGATTCCGTAATAACAAACACCTTTGGAGCACCTCATTAAATCACTGCGTTTCTGAAGCACAGCGGGACACTCGTGTGAATAAATAGCACAATCTCCCCGGCTGAAGTATTTTCACATCTGAGTTATTTCCCCTGCATATGATCAGCTCCTTCCTCGGGTTTGTTCGCTCCCCCTGCTCTGCCACGAATGATTTTCACTGATGAGCACAATTAACAAATGAGAGACAAAGTCGAAAAAAACACGTTCTCCCCCCCCCCAGCTTCCCTTTAATGTTTTACAGTTTAACAAATCGCTCGGGAAAGCGGCGTGAGGAGAGATCGCTGTGGCTGATCTCACAGCACAGCTTCTCCCTCCTTCTTGCTGCTTGCCTTTGCAGGCGACAAAATGACAGAAAAAGGAAAGGGAGAAAAGAGCGTGGCCAAAAAAAAGGGTGGAAAGACAGATGGGGTGTTTATGGGACCAGTGTGTTTGTGGATAGCAGGGCACGAGCAGGGTCGTGAGATGAGGGCTGTGAGATGAATTTAATAGTACAAATAATTTACTTTCCTTGCAACCTAATGTCTGTCAGAGCTGTGTTGGACTTCTTTCTACAGAGTCCCACCCCTTAGGGGCACAGCCTTAACCTCGGGGGTGTGAGGCAGGCTCTGTGTGTGCCCGGGGTGCAGTGGGGATGGAGGTGGGCTGGGGTTTGCAGCCCACTGCGAGGTCCCAGTGTGGGGATCCTGGGGGATCCCAGTGCAGAGTTCCAGGGGTTTCCCAGAGGGGGATCCTGGGACTCCCTTGGTGCTGTTTCCCAACCCCTGCAGGTCTGTGGTGCTGTGCTGGTGCCTGCCCAGGCACATCACCACACACCAGCACTCCCCACTGTACCCCCAGCACCACACGCTCCATGCGGAGCGTTTCCAGCACGGTCTAATTACAGGGTGAATAACGGGCCCTCCCTCACAGTTAATGTGTTAGGGAGCTTTATTACCAACAGGAGAGAGATGACACAGAAGGATATTACGTACGGTGTTGCTGGTAATTATTTTTATGGCTCCGTGTGAGGTTTATGGTGGTGGCTGGGCGCGTTCCGAGCTGCCGCCTCCCGTTCCGGTGTAATTAACGTTCCCCGGGGCGGCCGAGCAGGGACCTGCCGGGGTCAGGTGTTGTGGTTGGGGCTGGGCTGGCGCCAGGAAGAGGCTCTCAGAGGTCTGGTGCTGCCATTCTGCTGCCTGCACTTCTCTGCCTGCCTGCGTTTCTCTGCCTGCCTGCACTTCTCTGCCTGCCTGCACCCCAGCCCCGGTGTGCAGCCCCGGTGACATGAGGGCCGGGGGGCTCATCCCTCGATGCCGTCACCTCCAGACTTGTTTCTTTCCACTCTGATTGGCCAAACCCCTTCTTGGCAAAGCCAAGCACTTCTACCACCAAAGAACTCATTACTCCAAAGAAAAGGAAGGAATATAAACATCTTGAAAGGTGATGAATTCTTGCAGTCTTCTCTAGTGAATTTTGCTTCTGTAAATCTCTCCCTCTCTCTTTGCGTCTGCTAATTGGTCTTAGCATTAATTAATCTGATTTCATTATATTCTCTTTAATTTGTCAAGATATCATTTCTTTCTCGGGCGAAGAAACGCTTTAGAGGATTGTCACAATTGGAATAATTCCCCCCCTCCCTCTTTAAAGTTACCCGAGAAGTCATTATCAATTAGGCTAATTTGCATACACATTAGAGTAATCATTTTAGCTTAGCCAAATTTGCGAAAATTTACATAGTAAATTGACCTTCTGCATTTTCACTTAAACATATAAAGTGCAAGGGAGACTCGTGCTGGCATCCATAATGAAGCGGGGTTTATTTTGCATGGCTCTTGTACTCAGAGAGGTCTAATTAGACCAAGTAATTTTTTATTTCAGCCATAATTGCAAAACAAATAGGCTTTTGGGCAGTTTCTTCCCTTTCCCTTTGCCGTGGACGGGGAGTGTTAATGGGAAGTTGGGTTTTCCTGGTTCAGCTGCATTTTGTGTCTGCACACCCTTCATCAGAGGGGATTTGGCTTCTTGCTCCTGCTTGAGCTGCTGAAGGTTATGGGGAGCTTGAGCTGCTGAGTTAGGAGGGGGAAAGGGGGAATGAAAAGAGTCATTGCCGTGCTGGAGCAGGAAGGGAAGTGCTGCAGTGGTGGCATGTGGGCAGAAGCCACCAAAAATGCCTAAATCACTGAACCCTGAGCAGTCAGCTGGTGCTGAGCTGATGTAACAGAGGGGCCTGGCCTGCTGTCCACTGCTGTGAATGCTGTTTGTGTGTCTGATGAATCCTTGTTAGTCAGTGGGAGTGGGGGGCACAGCATGAGGAGGGAGCTGGGACCCCCCAGGTCAGGCAGGGCCAGGCAGTACCCGTGACCCCCAGGCAAGGATGGCTGAATATCCATTCCTGCTTTGCCCAGCAGATGCAAGGCGGTGGAAAAATCCACCTCTCAGGCTTCTAACCAAGCAGCCCTCTACCCCCAGCACCACACATTTTGGCCTTGAGTGGTTTTAACGGCAGCCTTCATGGTTTGATGGAGGATTTTACACTAATGCAAGGCATTACCTAGTTAATTTGGCCAGAATAGAGTGTAATTTTGCACGGTCAAAGTCATTGCTGCTTGAGCTAAAACTTCCATTACGGTGCAGTGCCCACCCTGCGAGGCCGCTCGAGGAGAGATAAGTGGTGCTTTATTAATGGGTGTCCTCGGGAGCTCATTGAAGGGATGGCTCCTCCTCTGCCTCAGGGATGATGGGGACGAGGCAGTGAGGGGTGCTGGTGGGTGTGTGTCCAGTGTCCCAGGGAGGGGGCATGGCCATGGGCACATGGCACTTCTCCTGCCCAGGGTCCCAGCAGTGAGGATGTTGTCCAAGGACACTGTTATGCCAAGCAGTGAAAACACAGAGGACAGAAAAGTGAACCCCTCTGATGGTGAGTGATCTCGGCTGGCTGCTGCTGGCCAGGGCTCGGAAGGGCTGTGTGGAGCAGAAGGATGTGCTCTGCTCCCACAGGCTTTGTGGGAACAGACGCTGGTCCTGCCAGGCTGACGAGATAAATCCCTTTAATGTGCCGTTTGTTTGGGTTTGCAAATCTCCTGAATTCGCTCCTGCCATCCTGCTGTGGAACAAGGCAAGCTACAAAGTCATCCAGCCTTGTGCAAACCACCCGATCCCCCAGGCTGGGGCTGGTGCTGGCTGAACACCACCCAGCTGGCCTCAAAGCCCAGCTCATCTCCTCACTGCCCTGGAATGACCCCTTCCCCATGGCACACTGGCACTGCCAGAACAGGATAGGCAGATAATGCTTTGGAGCTGCTACAAAGGCGCCGGAGAAGGTTCTGCCACGGCGGCGAGCAGCTGGTGCAGATAATCCATTTTCCAAGCGCATTCACAAGGTACATGATAGAAGTTCTGTCGAGGGGGAAAGCAAAGCAAAGCATTGCACCTGTTTGTAACATCCTGGCGAGGGCAATCCTGCCCAGGACCAAGTTTGTGGCATTAAGGTGATCCTTGGGCCAGGTCTCTGGGATTTCCTGATGATGCCTGTGAGATGCTAATTTTGACTGAGTATTTTGCCATATAAAGAAGTCCAGGGAAGGGTCCTGCAGGTTTTCGGGGGCTTGTTAACCCCTAGATAATTCAGGCCATGATCCCTTTTCCTTCTCTGATTTCCAGTGTCTCTCTTTAAAGATCTGCTCTGCCTGACTGCAGCAGAGCCAAGGTGTGTGTGTTCAGCCCCCGGGGCTCAGCAGTGTCCGCCAGCTCACACTGCCAGAAAATCTGCCCTAACCCTGACCAGCGCTGGAATGGGGGCGGGAGGGCTTGAGGCATGAGGCCAAGGGCTGCCTGCCTGGCACATTCCCTGCTCCTGTCCCAGGCAGCAGCTGAGTGTCCCCTCAGCAGAGCGTACAGGGAAGCAGCTGCCACCTCTGGTGTCCCCGGCCCTGGGGCTGAGCCAGCAGAGCCAGCAGCACCCAGCAGCCAAGCCCTTGCAGCAGCACAGTCACCAAAACATTAGCAAAACCACGGGCAGGGTGGGAGAGGATGAAAGATGTGCTCCAACCTCAGGAGCTGTGTCAGAAGTGGGAGCAAGCGCTGAGGAGCTGCGTTCCTTGGACGTGCTCAGGGGCTTCCTTGATAAGAAATGCATCCCCCAGTGGTGAGTGACTTCTTCCAAAGTCAACAAATAAACGTGAGCCGGGGCTGAAACCAGCCCAGCTTTGGCCCATGTCCATTGTGATGCTTTGAAGGCAAGGGATGCTCTGTGGGGGCTGCAAGGCTGCGACTGCATGAGGGAAGAGCAAGCACGTGAGAAAACACCTATTTCTGCTTAGAAAAATCCAACCACGATGTGTAAGACACATCTAGTGCCAACCCAAGCCTGTATGACACCTCCAAATGAGGTCTGGCAGCCCTCGCCCCGCAGGGGTCACACCTTGCTGGGAGGAATCGATTTGGGGACGGAAAGCCAGTGGTACCCAAATGTGTGGGGGGGTGATGGAGAGGTGTGTTTGGGCTGGGGGTGAGGCTGGGGGTAGCTGAGGGCAGAGGTGATTTGGGCAGGGGGACACAGCATGCTCAGCCCCTCTGGTAGCAGAGTGGTTCCATCCTGCCAGCAGCTCACAGCTGTCCCCACGTCTCTGGACCTGCCTAATTACAGTGTGAGGCAGGCGAGGTGGGTGCCTGCCTGTCTAGCTGTCAGCAGGATGAGTTTCACCCTGAGTCAGAGACATGGAAGCTGTGCAGGAGGAAGGGAGTAGTCTGTGTGGATTGATCGGGTGCTTTGTTTTCTCCAGGAGGACTCAGTTTCCCCCGGGTGCCCGAGGCTGTGCAGAGCCTGGATGGCAGCAGGGTGCTCATCAGTCTGCTGTGCCTCCCGGGCACTGTCGGTCCCCACGCTGGCACTGGCACCATTGGACCCTGTGCCTTTTCCTCCAGCATCCTCCCGAGACCAGTTTTCACTTTACTCACCCCTTCCTGGGGCATGGGAGGGGTCAGATGTGTTCACTGCCAGGGCTCAGCCTTGCCCTGCTGTACTTTGCATCTTCATCGCTTTATTGTCAATAGTAATTACAATATGACTATTTTTAGTAGCAGTACAAGTCCTTTACCATTGCAAAGGATGGGATGCAGGAATCCTCCACCCACCTGTGTAATATTCCTTGTGCCTGGTTAAAGATCATTAGAGCCTTTGTTAGCAGAGCTGACTGACAAGGGGAGTAGATTAATATTAGAACACCCTGTCAAAAGTGGTGAAAAGGCTGGATTGATTTTATAGGGAGTTTAGTCAGAGTTGTGTGTAAAGCCCTTGGGTGGTTACACTGCAGTGAGCAACCTCCTATATTAGCAAGTCCCTGTGGGAACAGGCAGCTTCACTGTTTATTGCAGCCGAGGCTGCATGTGACAGATGTGGCACCGTTTCTCCCTCCCGCAGAACCCACGCCTGGAACTGCACTCAGAGATGAGCAGCCAGAGGTGCTGGGGGGTTTGGTACCCGGTCCCTGGGGTCTCTCCTGGGGCTGCCACAGGTGTTGGGGGTGCTGGGCAGGCTGTGCTCTTCTCCAGCCAAAATCCCCTTTCCTTGGGAACTGAGGGATGCCTTATTGCCCGTGGCATCTTCCATCCCAGATCCCAGGTACCAAAGTGAGTACGGGCAGGGCAGCATCACAGGAAGCTTTGGCAAACATTAATTATTAATTATCATGAAACATTAATTATCCCACCACCCTTGGATTAAGAGGGTTTTGGCAACCCTTAAAGATAGGAGAAAGGGAAGCAGTGGGAGCAGATACCTGTGTGCCCGTCAGGCCTAATTGCACACAATTACTGTGGCTGTGAATCAGCAGAAGGGCAGCACAGACAGGCAGGTTCTGTGCCAAGGAGCTGGAAGCCAGGGCAGGGCAGAGCCCTTGGCTCCCAGCTCCCCCTTCCTCCTGGCCATGGTTGTGCTCAGCCTGCTCTGGGGGAGGCTGGGACACTCCGTGTCCTGGTCCCCCCTTCCTTGTGCCCGAGTGTGGGTCACTGTCCCTGGAGGTGTTCAGGGAACACCTGGACGTGGCACTCGGTGCTCTGGGCTGGTTGGCAAGGTGGTGGTCAGTCAAATGTTGGACTTGATGATCTTGGAGGTCCCTTCCAATCCAAATGATTCTGTGGTTGTGTGAGTGGAGGGAGCTCTCAGCTCCCTGTGTCTCATCCCAAATACAAAATAAGGTACATTAATTCGTTTTACAGTGAAATGTCTTTTCCAAAGCGCTGCCTCTGTGCTGGGCAGCTCTGGCTGTCCCAGCCCTGGGGCTCTACTGCTTCTTTCAGGAGGTTTTCCCTCCTCGTGCCAGTGCAGAAGGGCCTGCTGTTCCTGGGAATGCTGCTGGGAAGCATCCCAGCAGAGACACGGTCCGACACACGTACCTGCCATCTCAAACCCGGCCGCTGGTTCTGGTCGGTGTGCTCAGGTGTGCACAGCCAGATCATTTGCATCCTTCCTCTTCCACTGTCACTTGCTTCACTTTTCCTCTGCATAACAGAAATTCCTGCCCTCGCCCCCCATCCTCTTCTTCCACTAATGCTCTTCACTTTCAAATGCTAATAATCCTCAGCACTAAAAGGCTCAGAAGTGGTTCTAGATTGTTTGATCTTTGCCCTGTGATCTACTTTCATCTTCCAGCTTTCAAATGTTACTTTGGGTTTACTTTACCCTATTAACACGCTCGGTATGCACAGGCAGGCACTTTGCTGGCTTCTGCATCAAATCCACCCAAACTCTAATGGAGATGTGGAAAGTTAAACTTCGGGACATCGACTTTCACAGCAGTTGGTCACCCACTGTGCCAAACACAGGAGGAGTTTAATCTCCTTGTGCATCGATGCTTCCACAGGTGATGCCTGGCCACCCAGGGAAAGGGACGTGGTCTGACCTGCTGAGGACACACACCAGCCCCCTCTGCCTCCCCTCAGCTGCAGGGCCCAAACTGCAGCAACTGTTTAATATTTAAACCCAAGCAGTTTAATATTTAAACTCAAGCAGCCCAGGCAAAGCTGCTTTTCTTTTTTTTTATTTATTCTTTTAATTAAATGCCAATTAGAAAGGAAGAGAGAGAGAAAAAAAAGGCATTAAACACTTAAATACACACTACACCCAGGTTGCTCAAAGTTGCTACGAGCTAATTAGCTACTTAAGTGATCATTTGAAATTCCATATCAAACAATTCATAATCTGCTCCAAAACCTGGAGCTAGTGAGGAAAGTCATAGAATCACAGAGTAGCAGGATGATTTGGGTTTCCAACCCCCCACCATGGGCAGGGGCACCTTCCTCTAGACCACGTTGCTCCAAGCCCAATCCAACCTGGCCTGGAGCATTTCCAGGGGTGGGGCAACCACATTTGCTCTCTTGCAACACCTTTGCCACGTGTCCCTGTAGCCCCCATACCTGGCAATGGGGCAGCTCAGGCACAAGCACTGGGATTTGGGGTTACAGACCAGGACCTGAGCACCTGGGGCTGATGCCCTTGCCCTGCAGCACGTCCAGGACAGCCCGTTCCTTCCAGCCAGAGATTCAGCCCTCACCCTCCTTTGCTCTGGCAGCAGCTGCACATCCAGCAGCCCCTTCTGCAAGATTTATTAGTTATCAATGCTGGCTCCTGCGTGGCGCCCAGAGGAGCTCAGTGGTGTCTGGAGGGGACGGGAATGCTGTGGGAGGTGCTGGCTGGCATCTTGAGGAGCTGGCAGGTGCTTTTCTCCTCCCTTTCTTCCCATTGCTTTCCACTGGCAAAGCCAGTCTCTCCATGGAGAGTGGAGAGCAGCGGGCTGGGCGGTGCAGGCACAGGGGCAGCACGTGGGGCTGGAGGGAGGGAGGCTGCTGGCACTGTGGGGGTGGCTGTGATGCTGGCCCCTCCACACGCCCTGACATCTGCTCCCTCTCTCAAGCCCCAGTGGCTTCTGCCAGCCTTGGCTCCCTTCGCAGCCTGGCAAACACTGGCACGAGTTTGGAAGCTGCAGCCCTTAAGGACCAAACTGCCAGGAAGCCCAAATATCCCCATTTACATTTGAGGTGTGATGGTTTTCTGGTCTCTTGGCTCCGCTGAAGGATGTCCTGATTTCCTGCAGGTTTTCCTTTGCTGCTGATGCTGGGGAAGCTGATTTGGTGAAGCCTGGCCAGCCCCTCACCTCAGCAGAGGTGGGATGAGGAGGGTCAGAGCTGAAGCTGCTGAAGCCCAGGCTGAGTCAGGTCCCTGGGAGAGCAAAGCTGGGTTTTGCCCTTAGGAAAAAAATGTGATGATGTGTTTTTTGAATGTCTGTTTGTCCTCACCTGCCCACCTGCCCGTGGGAGGGGGAACTGGGCAGAGCATGGGGCACCGGGAGCCAGGGCACAGCAGGAGCACTGGGATCCGGGGCAGAGCAGGGGCACTGGGAGCCAGCGCAGTGTGAGGAGTTTTTTATTAGTATTTGCATTTGCACTAATAAGAAAACATCATTTCAGGCTTCAGCCCTCATTTGCCTGCCAGCAAACAGCAAAGCAGCACGAGCAGGAGCTGCGGAGGGGGAGCGTGTTGTAAATGCACCGGGGAGATTTCAAAGGCACTTTAAAGCAGGGCTGTGGTCTGGGGAAGAGGCTGTTTTCAATGCAGATTTGTTTTTGTTTGAATTAGTTGATGCTTATTTTAAGCTCCTGTGGCACACTGTCATCTCCGGATTGCTTGTTTTCCTGTGCCAAAGTCAACCTTAATTTCTCCCTTCCTTTCAAGAGGGAGCCGTGATTTTCCCTCTGCTGCACTGAGCATCAGATGGGCAGGACAGAGCGGGGCTCTCTAAGCGATGCTGACAGGATTACCTACTGATTGCCGGAGTAAAACCCTGCATTCCAACTACGGCTGGGGCAGATGGCTGCGGAAAGCACTGCAAACCCGTCTCTAATTCCTGGTGAAGGACAACCCTCGCAGGGACCGGAGATTCGCTTTGGATAAACTGGAAAACTTCTGCTGCTTTTCTAAAGCTCGTCTGGCAACCCCGCGCATCCGGAGCCGGGCAGCGCTTCCCGCTCTTGGAAAGCTCTTGCATTTGCTCCCAGCCCTGTGTAGCTCAGGGGGCAACTGAGGGGGGCCTCTGGCATGGTTTTCTTTGGGAAAAAGTAAACACTTGGCTTGGTTTTGGAGCTGAGGGGACAGAGAGCTCCAGTGCGGGCTGGGCTGTGGGGATGTGTCGCCGACAGAAAGATGATGATGATGGTGAGAGTTTTCTGGTCAAAGAGCATGGGCTGCTGCCCTGGCAGGGATCACATGGACAGGGTGGGGGTTGCTCTGCCTGCACAGGTGTCACCCCCGGGATCAGCGTGGCCACATGCCATGGGATGGAGCAAAGGCCTCCCTTCCCGAAAGTTGGTGGAGGGGATGGCACTGCCTTCGTCCTGACCCAGCAGGGCTGGAGGCAGCCTGGATCTGCAGAGACCCACAGAATCCAGTCCAAAGGATCAAATATTAGCTAATTAGCTAATTAGTTTCTTATTAGCAGCTAATGGCTGAAACTTTGCTGGCATCTGTTGCCTTCACAGGCAGGTTGGGGGATGCTGAGGACGCTGGATGTGAGAAGGGCACAAAGGACGGTGCTCCCAGCACTGCACTGCTCTGCCTGCTCCTGCTCCTGCTTTGTGACACCTCCATGGATTTGGTTTTGTCCTTGGCACCAGTTTCTTTGAAGATGGGCTCCCACTGAAGGCAAGAAATAAAGCTCTTGACCTTTCCCTGAGCTTGCCCCGAGACAGTCTCCTCCTCCTGCGCCGTCCCTCAGCCTGCTGTGTCTCCCAGCTCAGTCACTCCTGGATGGAGGCTGTAGCTAACCCGCCTTTGCAGTTTAACAGGATTTTTGCAGCCTACACAGAGGAGGCCAGGGCTGCTCCTCACCTGCTGTTGTAATCTGCGCCGTTAAGCCTCCAGCTCTGTACAGAGAGCTTAACTTTGCTTTGCTTATTTGCCTTCTCTCTTCCCTCGCATCCCGCAGCCATATTTCAGGCAGGAGAAGTTAATCTGTTTCCCCTCTGGCTCCAGACAAAGGCATTTTGAAGGAGATACAAATTGCTGATGGATTGCTGGCTCTGAGCCTCAGCTGGGACAGGGCCACTTAAGGAGTCCCCAGCAGAGGGGAGAAGGTCACTTGCACGAGGTGCTGAGGCCTCACACGCTGGGTTTCATTATCTCCGGGCACTGGTGTGGATTAAATGGAAAACAGGTGAAGAGCAGGATGTGGCTCCTGCAGGGACACTGATGGAGGTGTCCTGCCCAGGGCTGGGGTGGCTCCTGAACTCCTGAACCTCCATCCTGCGCCTGCAGCAGCATCAGAAACAGCCCCCCTGGGTGTCCCTCCCGGAGCCTGGCAGGTGTGGCCGTGGCCAAGCGTCCCGGGCACAGGCTGGTGGCTCTGCAGGGCTCACGCTCCATCGGCTCCTGTCAGACATCCCATCTCGGGAGATAAATGTCCAATTTAAGGCAGAGGAATGCTCTGGTGAAACTCCAAAATTAGAGCTGTTAGCTTTGGAGCTCTCTGCAAACGCTTTCTCACGAAACCCAGAATGACCAAAATTAGATTGAATTAATATGTGCGGTTTTTTTATAAAGATTTCCAGCACAAGCATTTCATAAAAATGCAAATCTCAGCTGAGATTTATAATTAGGAGGGATATGTGTGGAGCTAACAGACGATCAGCACAGCCCAGCTCTCCATGGATAATTGCTCGGGGCGGGCGCGGGGTCCCACTGCAGCCTCAGAACCTCACAGGGAGTGTGGGGCCTCCGGGGAAAGCAGCCAGAGCTCCACGGGAAAGGGGGTGTGAGAGGACCTAGCAAAGTGTCTGGAGCATCCTCTGCCTCCTCCTGGAGGTCTCAAAGTCCACATGTCCTCAGCAGGGCAGTGATCCCACTGCCTCCATGTGCTGCTCCTTCTCTGAGCTGTGGGTGTTTCCATGGGTGTGGGAACAGGACCCCAGTGTGCTGGGAGCTACAGGCTGCCATGAGAAGCAGAGAGCTGTGGTGGTCCAAGATGTGATGGTCCTGTTCCCTCTGGGGCAATCCCTTTGGAAGAGATGAGTTGGCACCCATGGATTTTCACGTCATTTCAGTTTCCTGAGCATCCCTAAATCCCAGACCCTGAGTGCCGAGTCAAAGAGCTGCCAGAGAAGTTGTTGCCATTGCTCTCAAGTTTTGGGGAGGAGGTGAGGTGTTGGAGAAGGGCTGCTCTCCCCCAGGCAGGGCTGCAAGGCCTCATTTCTCCTCCCTTCCCTCTCTGCCATTCCTTCCAGAGGCCAGGAGGATACCCTGCTGGAATATTAACTCTGCGGTCATCGAGTGATTATTTATTACAATCATTGCTTTCGGGTCCTTTGACTCCTCTCTGTTAATTAGACTGCAGGGTGTAATAAACGTGATGGAAAGCACAGGGAGCTGGAGCCCTTGGGGAGGGCAGGGAGGAGCTGCTGATCCAACCCCAGCCCGGGGCAGGAGGGGCCTCTGGACCAAAATGTGCATTCTGGGTCTGCTGCAGCCAAACCCACTGCCCTGTCCTGGCATCCCAGGGTGAAGCCAGGTCTCAGTCCCTGCAGGGATGAAGGTTGCTGAGCACATCCCAGGGATGAGTGGAAGCTGGGCCTGACTGAGCTGGCTGGGAGTGTGGGAGATGAGATTTGGGGTCTCAGTCCAGGTCTCTGATACAGCGCAGGGCGAAAGGGAGAGAGGCAGAAAGAACAGGAGAGAAAAGCTATTTTATTTCAGTGCAAAAGTATCCACTTTAAATACCCTTTTTATTACATTATCTGCATAGTAATACTAATAATAGATCTTGTTGGCAGTTCTAATGAGGCTGGAGAATATAAAGTTTCCAATAAAGTTAATTGTTGCCTTTAATACTCTCATACATTTATACGTGGTAAATCTTTAAAGAAAAAGCACTCGTTTCTTTTCCATTAACCATTCAGGAGTGGCCCAGCCTCTGAGGGGCTGAAAGCACGTGTGCTGCCAGGTCAGGGAATATCAAAACAGTGGAGTTATCACTGAGAAAAGCTCCATCCGAGCATGAGGTGGGACAGGCAGGGGCAGAGGGGATTTTTCCTTCCTTGGGGGTGACTTGGATCTCTGCTGAGGAGAGTTTGTTTGCCCTGTGAAAGTCTCCAGGGACTGACACAAGCAGCTAATCCTTTCACTGAATCTCTCTATTAGGCATTAGCTTAAGAAACAACCACCACGTTCAAAAAATAAACAGGACCTTTCTCAGGAGGAAAATAAACATTAGACATTGACCTGAAATGGAGCGTTTCCTGGATGCTGGAAACGCCCCAGCCTGTGCAGGCTGCTGGAGTTGGGGCTCGGAGGGGATGAGCCCCCACTTCTCCCAGCTCCTCCCAGCCCCAGCACTCGCTGTGGGGTCCCCAGCTCCCCCTTCCAGCAGGGTTCTGCTCCCCTCCCTGCCACTGGCAGTGGGGTAAATCATGGGAGAAGCTGCCATCGGCTGTGCTGGCACTCCTAACAGGTGGTTGGATAATTAAGTGTGCTTTATGCACTGTTTTGCTCGGTGTAATTGCAGACTCCGTATAAATAATTCACATGGAATTATTATACCGAGGACATCACCCGCCTCCTCATCATTTGCTTAACTGGAATAGGCTCTTTCATCACCAGTGGTGATTTGCTCAGGACCGTGTACCCGCCGTCCCTTACAGGCCCACTTTGGGGGAGATTACTGTAAATTTAATTAAGATGTGCAAATTGTTTGTCCACTCTGTGCTGGGAGGGTGTGAGGCCACTGGACTGCGCTGGCTGCAGGCAGGGATGGGGCAGTTGGCCTGGCAGGGCAGAAAGGAGGGCATTATTAATAATAATTAAATGATTGCATAAAATAATAGTGACTGATGCTGGGGCAGCTCGGAGCCCGTGCCCCTCGCAGGCAGCAAAGGGCCCATGGGGTGTTTGGGAGCCCACAGGCTCCGTGGCCATCCCTCCCTCCGAGCATCCCACAGCACTGCCCCCTTCCAGCCTCCATTCCCATCATCCAGGTGCTGCCTCCCCACATCCCACTGGATATACCACGGGGTCTGTCTGACCCCAGCTGATGGTCTGGTGAGCAGGAGGTGATTTAGGGGTGATGCTCTCGTGTACAGGCACAGTGAGGGCTGAGTGAGAACACAGGGCTGTGCAGCACAGCCCTGCCCCATCCTGGGCCTCCTTCCTCCTTGGTCCCCATTTCCAGTGCCCCCTCGGGGGTGGGACCCATCCTGGCACTGTGGCACTGCCATGGAGGAGTCCAGCTGCTCCCAAACAAAACACCAGCCAGAGCTCACCCCTTCCATCCAGGGAGCAGAAATCACTGGATGAACATTAATTAAGAGGAGGCTTCACACCCGCTCCAAGCAGCAGATCCCGTGATTATCCCCATTTTACAATCCAGAATCTCCAGCACGGAGCGAATAAGCGACCTCTCCAAGGTCACCCAGCATGTTGGTGACAGAGATGGATTCAGAGCCCAGGAGGGGGCTTTAAAAAAAAAATCTCCTTATCTTTATTTTTTATTGCATTTAAAAATAAAACACAGTTATTAAATATCATAATACCCATAATAGATTTTAAACTTGGACCGCTTCCAGAGATGCTAAATGATAAATACAGCCATTATCAGAGGGAGCACTCAGAGAAATTGATAGCCACATTTGTTTAATGAGTGTGTGTACACACACACGTGGGGAGGGGGCCATTTCCAATGCAAATCCAGGAAGGGAGGCTCTTATGTAACAGTGAGCTGTCAGCTTGGGAGGATGAAGGTCCTGGGAGATCAGGGGGACAGGAGCCCGATTTTAAGGACTGCTTGGCACCTGCACCAGTGGGTCCCACACTGCTGTGGCTGCAGGGCTGGGCAGGCTGGTACGAGAGCGGGCTCAGAGCCTCTGCAGAGCCAGCATTGCATCCTGTCATCCGAAAGGTCACAGCCAGTCCCAGTAAATGCCCCGTTTAACAATGGGCAGGGATGATTTTCTCGGTAACCTTTGGAGAAGGTGCTTTAATTGCACGTGAACAGTCACTCACCGAGGCCGCTCGGGGCACGGGGGAGCCACTGATGGGTTTGAAGGGTCGTTAGAGGTGGACTCTGCTCTGCTCCAGCTCCAACACAGCGTGTCCAGCACTGTGGCTGCCACCCAGGCACGAGCCCCAGCTGATGCAGATGCTGCCAGGGCACCTGTGCCAAGGGTTCCAGGGGCAGCTGCTGGTTTTTGGGGTGAGGGAGCTTTCCTTGGCAGTGCAGGAGCCTTTCTGCACACAGAATTCCAGAGCTGCAGGGTACAGGGTGGAGCCAGCACTTCATGGGCATCACCTCAGGGTGCAGGCTGTAAATAATCTCTCTCCAGCTTTCTTGTAGTCTCCCTTCGGGTACTGGAAACACCTCAGGGCCTCTTTTGGGTGCAGGAGCAATCAGAAAAGCTCACTTTTCCAGTCCTGCTCGTCTCCTCTCTTCCTTTGGCTGAGCTGAGCAAAACAGCAGCTCTGAATGAGCTTCTCAAGTGTTTCTGTTCAGGGGGTGCCCCCTCCTCCAACCAGCGACCACATCCCTCTGATGTACTGATGCTGCTTGTTTCCCCTCTGTACTCTCGTAATCTCATCTCCTCCAAAAGTGCTTTGTCTTTACCTTTCTAGACTCTAAATATCTATTTGCATCCCTCCACAATGTCCTGTTTCAGCTGCTGAGCACTTAAAGTGCAGAAATTAATGTCTCTCTCAGTTGTGATAGCAGCAGAGGTGGTGTGAGGTGTCAGTTTTGCTGCAGCAGCTCTTTTGGGGGTCCCTGTGTGTGGCTGGAGGCCCCTGGGTGCCACAGGGCAGCAAGAGCTCTGCACCCACGGCAAAGCCAACCCTCCTCTCCCCAGGAGCTGTTTGCTCTCAGGTGGTTTGTGCTCTTTGGTAGATGGCCAGTAGGGGAGGGGAAGTGGTTTAAAAACTGGCATCTCCCACAAGAAGTGTTGCCCCATGCAGGAACATGATGCTGGTGGCAGGAGGAGCAGCTCAGTGCAGGCTCTGCAGTCGCTCTCCTGTCCACCCTCGACCCTGCCCCTGCTTTATTTATTTATGTTTGAGCAGAAGCATAATACAAATAAGGCACGGCCATAAAAATGTCAGGGAAAGTTCAAACCTATTCATTACCCATTTCACTTGGATTAAAATTTCCATCAAGGCTGCTTGGTTTTGACTTGAGTCGCTTTCCTTTTAATGAGCTTGATCTAGAAGGTAAAAGATGCTAATTCATCCTTACATCTCTATCATCTCCTGGCTTTTGCTATATAAAGCATCAAGGTCGCATTCTGGGGAAATGTCTTTTTACCAAAGGTGCCATAATAATAATGAAGCAGCAATTTGTTTCAGCAAACTGCCTACAGTAATGAAGCTTAATTATAACCATGTTATTAATACTGCTGCTTAAGGTAATTCACTTCTGAGCGGGGCGCAGAACAGTAAACTATAATTTAAACAAGAATCGAGACCTAATTTAAATCATCAGATCTGCTGTGGGAAAGGCAAACAGAGCAGCAGCAGTTGGGAGCTGGAGCTCTCCCTCCATGTGGCTCCAGAACTGGCGGCTCCATCTCACCCACTCCCCTTGCGGGGCTGAGGGGCACAGAGGGGCACAGAGAGCAGGTTCCTCTGCCCTGGGGGCACCTGGAGGCAGCTGCTGGCTGCTCCTGACCTCCACCATGCCTGTAAAGTACAGAACAATTCCATGTGCCCTGAGAGGAAGGGGGGGGGTGTGCTCAGATCTCCGTGCTCGTGTGCTCGTGCCTGCAGACAGCGTGTGGGGAAGTCCTGCAGCTCCCAGGACTGTTCCCTGCCAGGCAGGGCT
The DNA here is from genome assembly GCF_003945725.1 of Corapipo altera. Classification (NCBI taxonomy): domain Eukaryota; kingdom Metazoa; phylum Chordata; class Aves; order Passeriformes; family Pipridae; genus Corapipo; species Corapipo altera. Next base: position 727,266 of record NW_020884916.1, on the reverse strand, counting down.
GTCACCCTCCAGTGCCCAGCGTCTTGGGAAACTTATGAAGTGCCACTCTTGGGATTATATTTTTATGTTTTTCTTCCACTGTGATTTTAGGGCATGTGCCTGGAGGCTTGGGATCCTTGTGAGCTCCCAGTGCTTCCCTCATGCTGCTGTTCTCCCCCTGCCTGTCCCCAGCTGTGCTCCTTGGCTCTGGATCTCTTTTCCAGGTAGAGTATCTCTACCCAGGTGCCGTCCCTCTCCTGTGCCACCCTGCTCCCTCCCTACCAGAGGCACACAGGCTTCTGTGAACTTCTTTGCTCTCTGATGCTCTTTCCTTTCTTTTCCAGGCCTCTGCTTCCCCTGTCTCCATAACAAGCTGCCTTCCCTGCACACAGCTGTAATCCCTGCCATCCTCTTTCCCTGAATCCCTCATTATTTCTGCCTCTTCCCTGCACTCTGACCTCACAGCCTCCTCCCCGCTCCCTCCAGCATCTCCCTGCCGCACCCCTCGCACGGTTACACCGGCTCCTTGAAGCCAAATGACACGAGATGATGGTTCTGCTGTGCCAGTAATAACGTTTCCTTGCACACCCCGCTTCTGTGGGAAATGGAGTGAGGAGCCACAGCAGCCCTGCTCGCCCTTCCCATCGCTCTGCAGGGCTCGCTGTCATTTCCCAGTCCCAGCATGCGGAATGTCTTCCTCCTGGAAGGTGTGGGCGTCCCAGTTTATGGGGTGTGTTACCTCAGCCCCCTGGCACTACCAGGTGGGGCTCTGCTCAACAGGCTGGCATGGAGGAGGAGGAGGAGGAGGATGTGTGTGGGAGAAGTAAATAGTTGGAGTGTTTTTTCTTGGGAAGGGGAAAAAAAAGCCTCCATCACTGTTCCACTTGACTGCAGCCTCCCGCAGGCTGTTTCATCTCATATTATCTAAGCTCCAAGGGGGTGTCCAATTTGAGGAACAATAACTATAAAGTCATTTTCGGTCCCCCGCTGTGGCACAGCACATGATAGCCTGTGTAAAGCAGCAAACAGCCTCGCTGGCCGCGCAGCCGAGCCGGGCGGGCGCTGCCGGGGGGAGCGGGGTCCTGGCAGCGAGGGGCAGAGCCCACGGGGGCAGAGCCCGCGGGGGCAGAGCCCACGGGGGCAGAGCCCACAGGGGCAGAGCCCGTGGTGAGGGGCTGCGGGAGCCGGCGGCTCATTCCACGCCGAGGGCACGGCCCGACCCTGCGGCTCCTGCGGCGCTGGAGGGAAGGTCTCTGGGGCCACAGCACCAGCTCACACGGAGCTGATGTGCAGCCACCGCCTGCCAGCCGCAGACCTGCCCTGCTCCGGCATTTTCCTTCCCATTTCCCACCGAGGCGCCGCCGTTGGAGCGATGCTGCCGAGGTTGCACCGCTGTGATGAGACCGGTCAAGCTGATCCTGCCTGTGGAGCTGGATCAAGAGAAGGAAATTGGAGAAAATGTGGGAGTTTAGTGTCCTGCCATCAGAAATGTGCCGGAGGGGTCCCCGCTCCGCACTGGGAGGGTGTTGGGGGTGCCAGGCTGGGGTCAGAGGGTGTGGGGCAGCTGTGGGGCAGTGGTGGTTGAGCCAGGAGCTGCCTGGACATGGGGATGCAGCTCTTCTCTGGCTGCTGAACCAGACCAAGCGTCCTCCTCCCGAGGAAGCTTTTCCTCGGCAACCCTGCAGCACTCATCAACTCGTCTTCATGCTTTCAGTCTTTTTCTGTGTGAGGTTTTGGTGTTTCTTAATGACAGTTTGGGACTGTGCCAAAGCCAAACTAACAGAGGGTTCTGCCATAGCACACCCAGCACAGCTGCACCTCCTGGGAATGGCCTGGGAGTGGCCTCTCCATACTCTGGCTATGGATCTTGCAAGCAGGAAGGTCAGAGAAGGTCCTGTCACCTCAGATCGATCCATCAGCTCTGCTCTGCCTCTCCAGAGTGGTTCAGTCACCTCACTGCTTTCCAAGGGGGCTGCTTGAGGCCCCCCATCATGTATTGGTGCCACGTGGAGCTCAGGAATGACTGTGGCATTCCCAGTGCAGCTCTGCTTCCCTGGGCTGCTGCTGGTTCTGCGTGTGCCAGTGGCTCCTGCCAGCCTTGCTGCTGCCAGCCCTGCTCCTGCTGGCACACTCAGTCACCACACTCCTCAACCCAGGCCTTAATCCCTGATAAGAGACTTGCTCTCAGCAGGAGAGGCAGTTGGCAGACTCGGTGAGTGGCAGAACGCAGGGCCCAGCGGGACAGAGTGTGCTGGCTGGGGATTACTGAGAGGAAAGCAGGCAGGAAGCAAATCCCAGGTGTAGGGAGCTTTCTGCGCATCCATGTCATCTTCTGAGGCACCAGGGACTTCCCCAGCCCTCCTCACATAAACATTTAAGAGAAAAACACATCTGGGAGATAGCAGAGGATGGTGCAGAGAAGGCTGAAGGCGTTCCCCCACCTTGCTCCCCACACCAAGTCCCTCCCAGGTATGAGCTTCTCAGAGCTTGTTGGGAAGGTGGCTGCACAGCCTGAGCTGAAGCCTTTGGAGAACACAGCAGGAATCCCCCTCCAGGTGATGTTTCCCACAGTGTCCTTCCACCTGCTGCTCACCCCATGGGCAGAGGGGTTGATGCTGAAAACGTGAGATGAGGAGTTGGGTTTTCTTTGCAGCTGGAAAAGGGTCCCAGGCCAGGAGCCAGTTGGGCTCCAGAGCCTTGTGCTCTCTGCAATTGCTCCCTAGCCCAGCAGTTGTAGGATGAGGCATCCATGAGCCCCCTCCCTCCAAAAGTGACTGAGATGAGTATCAGGAGAACAAGTAATAATGGATACACCTGGTACCTGGGATTTGGAACAGATCCTATTTCAGGAACACTCTTGCTAGGGCTGCTTAAAGAACAAATGGAGTCAAAATGAGGAACTCCATGACAATTTATATGGATGTTCTACATGATTCAATACTGGGGGAGAAGGATGAACCTATTACAGTAATTAACTTGTTGCACATCAAAGCAAATGTGCCAAAGCAGCTTTTCTGTGCAGCAGCTCTATTCAGCGGAGGAGGAGAAAGAAAAATAGGGGGAATAGAGCATGCACTCCCTATTGTCATTATCCTCTGTTTTACAGAGGGATTTTACACCTGTGGGCTCGCTGCAAAACCCTCTTTGGGTCCACTGGGACCTCCCCAGGGCCTCAAACGGCACAAAAGTGCCCATGGCTGCAGGTAAGATGATGGGCAGAGTGTCCTCATCTGTTCAGAGCAGTTGAGCCAGGCTGGATCTAATTTAAGACAGAGTTTGAGAAGGGGAAAAATAGTAGGCAGCAGGGACTTTGGGAAGAGCAGAAGTTTTAATTGGGTTTTATCTATTAGTTAATCAGGAAGTATTTCGGTGACAATTAGGTCACAGCCTCTGGCATATCTGTGGAGCAGCCATCCATCATTAGCCCTACCTGGGCTTGCAAAGTGGTATTTATGAGTTTCCAACTGGTGAAAAAGCCCTTCTAAGAAATTAAGGTGAAAAGCAGAGTGCTGACCATGGGGGGAAGGCTGTCAGCTGCGATTGATGGCCAGGAGCGGGGAGGAACAGCTGTTTATTGGGTCCAGCAAGGCCAGAAACCCTCTGTCTGTCAGCAGCAGCTGGTCCTGGAATGAGTTGGTGGTGGGGTTTGTCCTGAAGGGCTGGATTACCAGCACTGGGGCTGTCTGGGTGTCCTGGACAAGGGCCTGATGTGGATGTGATGTTCCAAAGCTGGTGCCAGATGCTGCATCCACTGCCCCGTGTGGTATCCCATGGGAGGAGAGCAGGGAGGAGGACTGGCATCTGGGCGTGGGCACAGGGCTGGAATGTGGCAGCACAGCTGGCTCCTGCATGCCCAGGAGCTGGCTCTCCACAGGCTGCTCTGACCTTGGTGCTGCAGGGAGGGAACAGCATTTTCCCTCAGCCCCTGGGCACGTGCTGGTCTAAATGAGTATTTTTTGCACAACTCTGCCCAAACATGTTTAAGTCCTTGAAACTCAGGCAGCTGTCACTGTTCTCCTTGAGGAGGGGGGACAGAAGAGGGAGCATTTGTGGGTGATCCTCTTGTCCCTTTGGAGCTGGGGCTCGGGCAAAGCTTGGTGTGGGCAGGAGGAACTCTCCTTGGTCAATCCGTGCAGGACAGAGCGAGAGCAGGGAAGCAATAACCATGTGAATGAACCTGTTTCTTTTTCCTGCCATAACTCTGATCGAAGAAATGTTAATTGGGCGTCTTATTAACAATTTGTTCTCACCTTCCTGGCTCTCTGAGGAGCAGCAGAGGGATGAGGCCGTGGCCAGGAGCGAGCGAGGAGCAGCCGTGAGCCCACTCGCCAGGGACAGAGCCGGGCGGGCAGGTCTCCTTGGAGGCAGGAAACGGGTGAGGGAAGGACAGCTCGAGCTGGAGCTGAATTACAAAGAAGAGGGAATAATCACACTACAATTGCAAGTGAAATGAGGCCGGCTGGGCTTCCCGGCTCCGCTGAGAGGAGCCGGCAGCCCTGGGATGAGCTCGGGTACACAGGGTTCAGCAAACACTCGGCTGCACGAGGCCAAGGCAGGCAGGAGCCCTTCTCTTTTAATTATCTGCAGCAGAGGCTATTCAGCTGTGAGTGTATCGAGCTGCCGGGCACGCTGGGTACATCCCTCCTCCAGGTTAAGTGGTAATTACACCTAATTAGGAGCAAATAAATATTTTATATGCTTTGGACTACCGCGAGTGACCAGCAGAAACCTGTAAGTGCTGGAGAACGTCTCACCAGCTGCAAGCCCTCACTGCAGCTGTCCCGCAGGGTCCCCTCAAGGGACACCGCAGGTCTTATTGCTAATGCCTGGAAATCCTGTGCACACACCTGGAATTCCTGCTGCAGCCTGTCTGTGTCCCGGGGATTCCCGCGCCTCCGCTGCTGGCCCTTCTCACGCGTCCTGGCAGGGAGGAGGACACGCCACCACAGCTTTGCCTTGATTACGTTCTGTTCTGTAATAAACAGCAGTGAGTATTCATTATTATTTAAACACCCCGTGCTTCCGAAGCCTTATTTGGGCGGCGTTTTTCCACAGCATATGTTGGAATTTACAGTAAGTGCAGCCGCTCTACAGTCAACATTTGGTTTCTCTCACCCACAGACTGCAGTGCTAATTAGGGGAGGTTTCCCCTCATTATCCCGGGGAGGTCAAGCGCAGCAATTAGCATTTTGCAGAGAGCCGAGAACAGCAGTGACAGAGCTCATCCAGCCAGAACAGGGCAGAGAGATCCCGGCATGGGGCACAGTGGACTCAGGAGCTCAGCACACCCACAGTTCCCATGTGCTGGGGCTGGCTGGGCTCTCCCAAAGGATGCTGTGTGAAGAGGAGGATGAAGGGGAAGGAGTGGGAGTCTTCATCTCGGCTGGAGATATCGTAGAATCACAGGATCGTTAAGGTTGTAAATGACCTCCAAAATCATCAAATCCAACCTATGACTGATCACCACTGTATGGACTAAACCACAGAGATCTTGCTCCTGGGCTGTTGCTGAATCAGCCCTCTGTGAGTCCTGCACGTGCTCCTCTGAAGGGAAATGGCCAAGCTTTGTACCTACATCAGCCAGTGAAGGGCTGGCAGGGCTGGTGCAGATACCCTTGGTCATCAACCCTCAGGCATTATCCTGCATTAAGAGTGTTCCAGGCTGGCCAGGGAGCAGGGTAAATATGGGCACCAGAGCCTATCCCGCTGTGTTTGCACAACACACAGTGCAAAGCATCCAGGCACAGGCTTGGAGGTTGCAGAATTAAATTAAACCTCCTCCTCTGAGCCACCTCTCAGGCAGTGATGCCAGCTCAGAGCCACAGAGCACCACAACCCCCAGTTGCTGTGGCTGCTCCAGCAATTCCACCTCTCCCCGTGTGCACACACAACCAAGCAAAGGCAGAGCAGGTTCCTGCAGGCAGGAGCAGCCAGTGATGTGCTGGTGCCCGCTGAGCAGGGCCAGCCCTGCTGCCTCGTTCCAGATATGATCTTGAGCTGCTCTCCAACTTTATTTAGATCTTTCCACATTAATTGTGAGGAGAAGGGCTCAAAAGTTCAGAGTGGGAAAGAGGGACCTTTGATGTAGGAGGCTGTTGTCTCCAAAAAAAGCTTTATATTATTATGTAAAACATAAAGGGCATTCGTTAGGAAACTGTGCTGATTAATTTAGGAACTCTGTCTTGTGGGGTTCTTCCCCCTCCTTTGTTTAATGAGTGAGGAGGAGGCAGCATCGCTTGAGAAATGAACTCTTTACTCCCAGGCCTGAAGCGGGGGACTCGTCATGGAAGGCAGAGGTGCCAGCACAGCCTGGCCTGGCCTGAGCAGCTGGGACATCGTGAGCAGCAGCAAAGGTGGCCAGAGCAGGGGACAGGAACACACTGGTGCCCATCTGCCCCAGATGGGAGAGCAGAGCCAGCCCCAGAGCAGGGGTACCTGGAGAGCACCGTGTGACCCCCACCCTGCCAGGCTGCCAGTGACCCCCTGAGCTGCACCCAGAGCTGCTCCCGTGCCAGGGCCTCCTGCCACAGCCCAGCCCCTGCTGCTGCCAAGGGCGTAATGAGAAAAGTACACCTTCCCCCCCAGAATCAATAGGGACACCCGGGGGGTCACCTAATTGCAGGCTGCTCACCGGCACTGTGAGAGCCCACCCGCAGCCCTTCAGCCTGGCTGCGAGATCATAAATCACATTCTGAGCCAGCACAGCCTCCTCTCCGTCTCGCTGCTCCATCGATTGCTGCCACAGCTCTGCCTGCATGAGAGAACAGGGGCTGAGGTGGGAGCAGGGGCTGTGCTGGGCTGTGCTGAGCTGCCCTGCTCCCAACAATGGCCTTCGGTTGTTTTTCTTAGCAAGAAAATTGTTTGTTTTTTTCAGGCCGGAAATTCACCCGGGTTTGCTGCTTTATTTGTTTGTTTTGCTGCTGGTTTTGGAAACGCTCCAGGGATGTTGGCTAAACAAAATTGGTGGTGCTTGGCTTTGCCTGGTCACTGTGGGTCTGCACAGGTGGGTGGGAGTCTCTCGTCCCCATCCTGCCTGTGCCCTGCTGGGACACAGCACCCACTGCCACTTGCACCTTGCTTTGGTTCTTCATCTCCAGAACCTGAGTCCCCCTTTTAGGGCTCAGCCTGGTTTCCAGATGGGACTCAAAAGCCTGATTCAACAGGAAAAAGCTGTTCCAAATGAAGTCCATACATCCATGCGTGGCCATGGTGCACATCCCTTGCAGAAGTTACCTAAGGCAGCCTCTCCTTGTTCCCCTCTAGGTGAGCACAGCTGGGATCTGTTCCTCTGGTGCTGGGCTGGACCTTTCCACTGGAGGCTGTGCCAGTGGAGCAGGTAAGGAGCACTGCCAGGAGGAGCCCCCTGAGCCCTGGCCAGCCCTGCACCCACCTTCCTGCTCCCCTGGTGCTGGAGGAAGGAGCCCTCCTGCTCCAGAGCTGCTCCCTGGCTGGGCCAGGCTCTCCCAGGCTCTCCTGCCATCCCCAGCCAGGTCCCACTTCATAAATCCAAGCCTGAGTGATTTAGGAGCGGCTTTGCGGTCCCTGCTCACAAACAGCCTGCAAACTCCCAGCCACTCAATCACTGCCCCAGGGGAACGCTGCCAGCTGCAGCACGGGGAAGGGGAGAAGGGGCTGGTGCACATTTATTACTGTGTCCTTGGAAAAACGCACGGAACTTGCTGGAGAGCCCATGAGCTCCCTCAGATACACCCAGAAGGATTGCTCGGAGAGGAGCAGGAATAATCACCACAAACCCAAGACACACAAAAAAATAATAATCAAAGGCTAATCCTAAAAACTCTCCTTTAATCTTTGTGCTTCCAGACGTCGTCTCCCTTTCATCTAGGACTTTGCTGTTCTCTGGTTCCCTACAGTTACAGAAACCACAAGGCTGGGAGAGGGGAGGAAAAAAAGAAGAGATTAAATTAATGAGCAGGTAAGCGGGTTTATCATTTTGTCTGATCCTTCCTTCCTTCCTGCTAATTTCTCTGAGCCAATTTGGGAGGTAGAGCCTGATGGTAGCTGTTGTATCCCTTTTCTTCCTTACATCATTTATCCCAACTATGTTAATGTCCAATTTGTGGAGCCGCTTTAAGGGCCAGCACAGCAGGGACACGCTGGCCAACCTGGGTGTCTGCTGAGAAAAATATTTGCCTGCACAAAAATAATGTACTTTGGGCTTCTGGTAATTCTGTGTGGGCTATGCCACAACTAGGCTCTATTGAGCAAGGGCACAAAAATTGGAAATATGGAAAGGGGTGGGAGAGGAGCACCAAAGCATTGGGGTGCTGAGCCCACACTGGCTCTTCCTATCTTCTAAATATTGGGCTCTCTGGAGATGTCCTGAGTGGTTCCAGCCGTTCCCAGCTCCCCAGCACGTTGCACAGGGAGCAGGATGGGCTGCTGTGGGTGCTGACACTGTGGGCACTCGGGGTTGTACCTTGGCTCTGGGTCAGCCACGGGGGGAGAGGCCACATCGATGCCGGTAGGAAGAGCACGTTGCCACATCCTGGATCCCACGGCTCATTAATCCAGCGAGTGAGTAGCCAAATGTGAGAGGTGATCGATCAAGCCTCAGTGGAAGCATTTTGTGCCTGGGGCTGGGCAGCTGCCAGGCAGTGAACACCACAGGAAGAGCAGCCACCCCGCACGGGCACGTGTGCGGCGGGGAAATGAACCCTCATCACTTGGGGGCTGCATGTCCATGGCCATTCTCAATGACCTGTTCACATCAGAGCGATGGATGCTCCAGCAGTGGGGCCTGTCTTGCCAGCTGATAAAGCTTTAGCTTAATAGTTATGAAATGGGAATGGGAAATGATCTGGTGCCAGCTGTACCATGCAGGTGGCTCGTGGCTTTCGGCCTTCCTGCACCACAGCAGTGGTTTAAATTAATTCTCCTGAGGCTTCTTGTCATCCTGTGGGTCAGTACCCAGTCCTGAATGGAGAGTGATCATCAGGCCAAGCTAATGTCCCTGCTGTCCCCTCCTCCCCCCCTGCTTGGGGCTGCCTGTCCTTGCACCGCTGCTACCGGGGAGGAAGATGAACGAACGCTTAGCAAAGCATTTACCAAGAGGGCACTTCACCACCAGACAGGTGGGTTCATAAATCCTCTGGCCCCTTCCAGATGAGAGGAGATTACTCCCTGCCCTCGATGAGTTTTGCTCAGAATTGAATTACAGCCTCTGCATAAGACCCTGAGGGAGCAGGTCCTGCTCACGGAGCCACTCACACCCTCCCACGACACACACCAGCTTCTCCTCTGCTCCAGCGAGTGGATCATCCTGCTGAGCCCCCACAGCCTGTGGCAGAGGCAGGAGGAGAAGCCCCAGCCTGCTGATCCTCCCCGTGGGCACAGGGAGTATTGGGGGCTCTCCAAGAGCCTCTCTCACATGGCTCCTGTGCTCGGGACTGGCTCCTCTTCCTTGCCTAAACTTCTCTTTCTAATGATGTTTGCTCCAAAGCTGTTTTCCTGCTTTGGTTCTTTCCATCTGCTGCCTCCTTTCAATCCAATTAGTGCCTTGTTGATAGTTCTTGAATGTCAGTGGTGGTGTCCATGTGCCCCTGGCTTTGAGGTCTGTCTCTCAGCCCCCAGAAGGCACTGTCTGACCCACTCCTCCATTTCATCTTCGCTTGCCAGCTCTACTTGGGCTGCTCTGAAGTGCTGGAGCTGACTCCAAAGTAGAAAGCTTTTCAATTAAGAAACTTATTTTTTTAGGGCTCATTAAAAAAGAGAGAGAAAGAGAGAGGTTTATTTTTTTCTTCTTTGTGGTAATTATTATTAATGGCCTTTCTTTTTAGCAGAGGTTTGTTACCCTCGTGAAGAGGGGACGGTGGCAGGCTCTGGCGTGGGGGGTGTAACTGGAAGTGACAGGGAATGATGTCTCTTACATTATTTCATTAGCAGCAGAACACATCTGAGGGAATATGGGATGGGGCTGTGGCTGGGTGTGATTCCCACCTCCCAGCAGCTCCTGTGTTCTGCACCACTCCGGGGCCAGCGAGAGGAGGAAGCTCAGTGCTGGGCACAGGGAAGCCTGTTCATGCCTCGATCTCCCACATTTCCTCCTTATCTCTGGAAACAGACAATCCTCCATTTCCACAGAGAGCCTTTTGTCCCCAGGCAGCCCTGCCAGCACGCCCAGCAAAACTCCCAGATTTGAACTGAAGTTGAACCTGCACCGTGCAAACCATGTCCTGGTCCATCCTTCCATCCTCTGTGCCGGCCTCCCCCCTCTCCCTGCGCATCAAAGCATCCCCGGCACAGCACCGTACATGACCCACTTTTGTATCCAGAGCATTCGCTGCTGTTTGAAAGCTCATAATGCTGCAGTAATCCCGGATGATCAAAGACTCCCACATCCACCCACAGGTACAGCAAAAACAACCAGGAGCCCGTCGTGAGGCTGCTGGAGCAGCGCTCTGGGCAGGGAGCGGCGCAGCGCGTCCCTCTCCGCGGGCTCCCGAGCTCTGCCGGAGCAGAAAGCAGAAAATGGGACACGTCCCTGGGAAGCCCAGGTCTCCGCCTCGGCCTCGCTGGGAAATTCAGGCTGAGCAGGATGACAGCATGTGCCAAATGTGGGAACCCCCCCTGCCCCTTGGAAGGATGAGCTGAACGAAGTGGCGAAGCCCAGCGGTGGATCTTTGGGGAGAAGTGGCTCGAGGCTGCCTGGGGAGGAAGGACATGCCATGTCCTCTCACAGTGCTGCCTTGTGGCAACCCCGTGGGTTTGTTCTGCTTTGAGTAAATCCATTTCCTGAGCCACATCTGCAAACTGAGGCTACACTTCAAGAAATTAAACCTTTCCTGTGCCCTGTGCTGACTGAGGATTAAAAGCAGTGACAGTGTGATGGCTCCTTGGTAGCTACAGCTGCAGAATCCATAGAACAGTGATGCACTGAATCCCCCCACCCACAAATGCTTAACGTGGGGCATCCCCTGCCCACTCTGCTCTGTGGCTCTCCTTGCTTGGGGAATCCTGGTCCAGGCTCTCTGCAAGCACAGGCGGCATCAGCTGCCTCTGCTGCTCAGGACGGCTTTGCCACAAGTGACAGCAGAGAACTGCTTTATTATTTAATTTTTATGATCTCTTTAATGAAAGCTGAGTCTCTGGAGAAGGATGGTGAGGCCTTTCGCTGACCCCACCAACTCCCTCATTGCCCTTCAGGGATGGGCAAACACCCAACTGATAAACACTTGGCTAATGGACGAGGCTCCACATCATAAACATCGCCTCCTGCTCGCACTAATTGTCCTCCTTGTCACTGCTCCTCGCAGAGTGACAAACGACTCAGGTGTAATGGAGCCTGGGTTCCCCTGTCACTCCCAAGTCATCCCTCTGAGCCGGGGATGAGCCGTGGAGAGAGGCTGGGGGGCTCGGGGAGTAGCCCTGGACAGAGACACTCCCCTTCCCTCTCCCCCCGTGTCATCCACAACAGCCAGGCCAGACCAATTTTTCCCCAAGGCGTGTTTTTTCAGCCAAAGCCACTTTGTTTCCTGGAGTAGGAGCAATATTTATCCTTCCCCGTGTAGTGAGACCAAGCGAGCGCTTGATAGAATTAAAAGGCAACTCATTTAAAAGCAGTGCAAGAGCAGCAGTTGGATTACTGAGTTGGGAAATTCATGGCTGCAGGGTCATTTTCCAGTAACAATTTGCTAAGGACTTAAAATATGACCTGGTGGTACTCCTGCTAGACCAGGAGCTGACCAGAGTTGCACTGTTCAAGAGATGGATGGGTGCCCAAACAGTCCCAAGTCTGGAGTCTTGCTTGCAGGGCTCTTGAAATACTAAGAAAAAAAAATAATCAAAACCCAAGTGCTCAGCTGAAGATAAGAAAAAAACCCCAACCTGTTACAAACTCCAGAGCAATGGAAAAGGAGAAGCAGAGCAGACGTGTGGCAGAGAGAGCAGCAGAAAGGAAAGGGCTGACCTCTGGCCCTGGCAATAGCAAGGATTTCTTTAGATATAAAGGAGAAAGAAAGACTGTGATTGCTGGTAATGTGCTGTGAAAGAAACATTTCTTCTCAGCCCCAAACCTGCCAATTGAAGCGTGAGCTGAGGAGCAGGACACGGTCCAGGGGGCTCCAAGCTCTGCTGCTGCCCCAGCACTGCTGTGCCTTGTCTGGCATCACTTCCCAGCGGGACCAGCTCCGGCATTTTGGGGACAGTGCTCAGCAGAGCAGCCAGGATCCATCAGGCAGAGCCCTTGCTGCTGCAAAGGAGCCACACAACTTGTCATCTGCATTCCCTTACCCTGGGACAGTAATGCTGGTCCAACAGGACACACTGATTGTCACATCAGAGACTTTATTCTCCCTTGGAAAACGAAAAAGCACTGAGATTTACCTGGAAGGTTTGTCAGGAAGGAAATCAAACCAGCTCCAAACAAACCCCTCTTCAGAAATTATCTCGGTGAGTTAATGATGTAAGAAGACTGCAAGATCCAGCTGGGTGAAAAAAATCTTCCAGCTGAGATTCTCTAACAGCCTCCCGTGGTGAGGAAGTTATTAAAAATCCTGCCCCAGGGAAGGGCCCCCTCTCCGAGTTACCAACTCCCATCACCCAGGTGATGATTTGGAGATTTTCTGAGGTGTTTTCATCTCAGTAAAGAAAACTGATTAAAAAAAAAAAAAGAATCCCCAACTTAGCTTCTCTGCATGATTTTCCTTAGTCTCCATTTTTTAGCTGAAACTGCAGTAAAACAGAATAGTAATTTCCCATGTTTAACTGGTGGGTTTCATTTTGGGGTGCCTTTGGGGTACCTGCCTTCCAAAACGTATGGTATTGCAGAAACAAGGAAAAAAGACATGGAAAGATGGCATTTGGTCACTCCAGGCACACTGTGGGAGGAATAGAAAAAATCAGTTGAACTTGGTGGAAGCAAGATCTGCTGGTGCTGCAGGATGGCTGTGGGAGCAATGCTGCACCTGGGGAGGGCAAAGAGCCTCCAAGGCTGATGGTCTCCAGGAGAAGCTGAAGCCCCCTTTTCCTGTGGCTGTCTTGGTGCTGGGGTACAGGGTTATGCTCCCCAAGATCCCCTCCAGCTCTCCCTGTCCTGCAAGGCAAGCACAGGAGCCACCTTTTCCCACAGCACACCCACCCCTGCTTTGGATCCATCCCCTCTTAAAAGCCACTGCGTTATTATATCATCCCATTATGCAAACCATACACCACCCAAAGCCAAACCATGAACAGAGTGGGGGCTGAGGGGGTACCCGGGCTGTGCACAGATGGTGGCAGAGCCCACAGCCACGGTTTTTCCCTAAAAAGCCATGTTTTTTCCCTAAAGCTTGCAGACGTGTGTCTGGCAAGGGTCCCGGGCTCCCCGGCTGGTGACTGCAGCTAATCCCTGTTAGATCATCCCACTGAACCTGTTGGGCTGTAAATCGCTGCCTGCTGAGCACCCAGGACACGCAGATCGAGGTAACTTTACTCCAGAGAGCCAATTAGTGCAAATCTGGCCTGGTAATTACCGTGTGATCAGATGCTGATATCTCCGGGCAGATAAGGCACTGGGAAGCAATCTCTGAACTCAAAGGCATTATTACTACGGCCTCCCCTCCAGCCTGCAAAGCCTTTGGGAGGTTCAGCCTCGGGCAGGGAGCAGGGAAGAGCTGTGGCTGCCCCGTGGAGTGTGGGTGCTGCCCACCAGCTTCCCTCTGCTCCAGCCTCCCCCCAGAGCTGGACATTTCCTCCTTGGCTGGCAAAGCCTGATTCTGTGCTCAGGTAGGCAAACTCCTGTGGGCAGGTATTTATCTGCTGGGGTGTTTGCACCAGGTCTAGCAGGAACCAAAGGTGTCAGGGAGCACGGGGAGGGTGTTCAAGCCCAGGAGGAGGCAGGCACCCCAGTGCCAGGGAGCATTTGAATGCCTCGGTGCTGCCTTTGTTCCAGCTGCTGTCTGTGGTTTGTGCTTCCCTCTACCAGGGGATGAGGAGGGCAGGGACCAGAGCAGATTTGATTGTGGGGGAGAAAAGAGGATTTTGGCACAGGACAGAGTGGTTGGGCAGGACTGTGAGCCACCTCAAGCTGGCTCCACTTACCTGAATAGAGTGGCAATCAGGTCAGGCACACACACACCTGGGTTGGAGCTGCTCATGTCTTTGGAGCTGATGTTTGTGAGAACAGCAGCACATCACCCCATGGTGAACCTCAGAGCGATGTGCAAACTGTCCCAGGCTGCTCCCTTATTCCAGCCCCCAGCAATAGGATGAGATCATGATTCTTATGTTATGAAACCCAAAGCTCGTGCATCTCACTGATGGATGTGTGAGGGGGGTACAGCTCACCTGCTTCTGTTGGGGGGAATCAGGATTGATTCCAAAGAGGCCACGGCGTGTTTGTGTTAGAAAATACCCCTGAGGAAGGTGTGTTCCAAAGCAGATGGGTAGAGGACAGTGAGCAAGGCACAGAAAGCATAAAAACCATCCTGCAAAATGCCAGTGGGACACAGCATGTGTGTGGGGATGTGGCAGCGAGGCCCTGGCCAAGGGCATCACCCCGGTGCCACTGGGGCTGCTCTGGACTGGGGCTCTGGGCATGCACTAGGTGAGAAGTACGTGGTTTGAACCAACTGGCTGGAGTCAGTGTTATGAACTTAGGAGCCATATAACACCAGGAGCAGAGCAGTAAAGGATCCTAAACCTCCCTGACAGTTCTGGTGGTTAATGTCTGCCTGTAGCTTAATTACACCATCAATTCCATTAAATAGTGCAGTAACAACCTGGGATTTAATGAATATGTAGAAAAGAATAAATTGGACTCACAGTGTAACCGATATCCCTTTATGGAATCAGGGAAACCGGAACAGAGGTTCAGTTTCGGTTAAATGAAAATAGAGAAAGAAATAAATAAAAATTAAAGGCCTGAGCTGGAGTGGCAGTGGCTCCAAACCTGAAGTGCCTTGGCATGGCCCTGCTGGCAGGCTGTGACACCCCATGCAGGGCATGGGCCTGAGCAGGGGCTCCCCAAAAAGGGGCATGAGCCCAATGACTGTGGCAAAGCCAGTCCAAGGCCTGTGTGCTGCCGTGTGCCCCAGCTCCCTGTCATGGAGCTGCCTGTCCCAGCACTGCCAGGACGGTCCTGATGCTCTGCACCCTCCTACAGGGTACAGGCATGTCCCTTTCTTCCCTCGTCTTTTTTAACTTCACATTTCAGTGGAAGAAGTGTTTGCTTTTTTTTGCTTAAATAACCACACACTGTTTGCTCTCGAGGTGTTGAAGCACCCGGACAAATTTCCCCTGTGTTGACGAGGAGCAAACAGTCCGGTGGAACAGGCGATGTTTGCAGAGGAAATCCAGAGGTGTCTCAGGTACGTTTGGAGCTGTGGCTTCGTGGAGAGGGAACACTGACACTGCTGGCTCTGTGTCACCATAAACCCAGCGCAGAGCTGGGGGGGAGCAGGGCTGGGGGAGCTGGTACTGTGCAGCATGTGGCACGTTCGTGTGAGAGCAACTGCCCCCAGTGGGAACCATCCCAGCTGGATCGGGGAGGTCTGTGGGAGGGAGGGAGCTATTCCTGCAGGGAGAACGCCGTGTGAGCTCAGCTGTTTGTCTTTCCAAGGTGATGCAGCCCAGACTCTGGTGAGCACAGAGCATCCCCTCCTCTAGGGAGCATCTCCTGCTCCTGTGTCACTCAGGGCCACGTTAGTTTGGAAAGAGGCTCTCAGGCCTGTGCCCTGTGCTCCTGTGGTTCTCTCTGGCTGGAACAAGCCCAGGACTGCCATGTCCTCTTCCCTCTCCCAGCAGTTGCTCCCGTTATCCAGGCAGTGATCCACTGTTCAGCACTGGGCAGAGGCAATGGCAGCGCCTCCGAGGCTCCAGCTCAGCCTCTCTCGGCACTAACCACGCTCCAGATTATCCCAGTGCTCAAGGGGAGCTGGGCAGAGGCAGCCAGCTGTGCCCCAGGAGCAGCTCACCTGCCTCCATGGAGCCCTGGGAACGTGCCAGCCTGGGATCCTCCTTCCACTGTGCCCTGGGGGTCACAGCCATCCCCCCAGCCCCTGGCGTGGCCACAAACGCTCCCGGGCTCCTTCTCAGCAGATGACACCCGATTTTTTCCCTTTAAACCCGGCTGAAATCAGTGTTTGCTGTCAGCTCTGCCTCCCAGAGACAGCTCATGTGCAGAATGGATGTGCTGCTCCCTGGGCCTCTCCCAGGGCGAGGGGCCGGGGGGCAACCCGAGGGCTGCGGGCATCGGGTGGGGCTGAGGCTCGGCAGCTCCTGCCTTTGCTGCTGCCTCTTCCCTGCCCACCCTGGGGTGTGAACTGCAGGCAGAGGGGGTGGTGTGGGCAGCTGCCTCCCCCATCCCTGCTTCCCGGGGATATAATATCCTGCTTTCCGTGCGTGCCTGTGCCGGGGCGGGGCTGTGGCGCGGCGGCAGTGACCGATGCGAGGGGCTGATTGCCTGTATGGCGATGCTGAAAGGGGTCGCGACTCCCTAAGTGCTCGTCAGGATGAAGGATGACAGCCCCAGACAGCGAGACACTTCCCTCCTCTCCCGCTGCTAATGAGTGCTCTGGCGGCCAGGGCTGCCGCTGCTTTTAGGTTATTTTCCCTGTGTTATTTCTCTCCCTATTTATTTGTTTAATTAATTTATTTGTTTTAGGTTTCTCCCTGCTTTCCCCTCCTCTCCATTCTTCCCCTGCCTTACCTCTGGCTTGTGCAGCTATTTGTGTTGGATCCCGAGCAGTTAGCACTCTGAAAATTTAATTAGGCATTTGGATGAAACCCCAAAGCTGAGCCTCTGCTGGAACTGAGTCCCCCCTGGCCCTCAGCCTCTGTCTCCTTTGCCAGGGGACACAGGAGCCCCTGGTGTGCTGGTGGCTTTCCCCTGATCCTGCGGGGACACGAGGAGGAACTGGGATGGAGATGGAAGTGCATTTGTCAGACAGAGCCTCTCCCCAGCTACTTTTCCCCCAGAACCACCCGCGGAATTGGCTGGAGGGTAGGGGACAGTGATTTTCCCTCTGACAGGCTGGCAGGCAGCTCACCAGCCATGGGGAAGGACAGGGGGAAAATGCTGGTGTCTGTCTTGGGTGCTGCAGAGGGGGTGCTCAGGTGCTGGTGTGGCAGTCAGAGAGTCAGGACGGCTCCAGGGTGGTGATCAAGGCTCAGAGGAGGAGGAGAAGGAGGAGATCTCTCCAAACGTGGCTTCTTGCTCTCCCCTGAAGTTTCGCCTCCCTACCTTTCTTCCACGCCTTTCAGAAATAAGCTTTATGTGGCTTCCAAGGTTTAATTCTGGGGATGCTGCCTTGGTGAAAGCAGCCCTCTCCCCACAGCCCCTCTCTGGCTCAGCACAGAGGAGTGATTCTCCTGCGGGGCCGCGAGTGCTGCTGGAGGCACCACTCGGGGTTCCCGGCGGTGTCACCCTCTGTTCCCAACCCTGCACTCCACCGCGGGCCCGGGCACCTGCAAACACTGCTCAGCACCACCCTAAGGCACGTCGGGCGCTTTCCTCCCCTGCTCTATCTGAGAAATAATTTTGGTCATTTACGTCCCTGCTTTTTTTGATCGTCTCTTTTTCCTCCTCCTTGTTTCCAAACCACAGGGCTCGTCCTGCCCGTGTTCAGCACAGGGTCTTGCATTCCAGGAGCTTGACATCAGCAGGGAGCAGAAGGGAGGATGAGGGGGATTGGTACCCACTGGGCAGAGCTGGAACCCATCGGGCATCCTTGTCCCTTGCCCTGAGGAGCTGCCCCAGAGCAGGGAGGCCCCATCAGCCCCCTTGTCTCTTACTAAAATGTGCTCAAGGAGGTGCTGCCTTCCCTGGCATTAGCACATAAAGGCTTGGAAGTGTGAGCAGATACTAATAAATTACTCACCAGATTGACAGTTTGAGGCTTTTTTTTTCCCCTACTGTAAAACAAGTGAGTAATGTGCCAGGCTCACTCTTACCTCTTTCTTTTTTTTTTTTTCCTTAAAGGATCAGTTAGACACAGGGACTCCAGTGTGAATAAACTGGGATTTATGTCCCCGTCAGTCGGATCCTTAAGCTTCCCAAGTGCTTAAAACATACACATTTTAACTTGAAAAATTACCAGGTTTGTCTAAAGGAAAATTTCAGCATAAAACAGGAAACTCATTTAAAGGGAGAAATTCTCCAATGAAGCGAACCCAGGCAGTCATAAAAAAGTTAAACCAGGCATAAAGGGAAATGTCAGATGTGTGGGAGAGCCAGATGTCTCTCTATTTTTTCTCTTTTTTTTTTTTTTTTTTATTTTTTTATAACCTAGATCAGATTATAGGAGAATATATGAATGTATCATGCAGGGAGGGGGATGCAGCGAGAGGAGGAGGATTTTGCTCCCAGCCTGGAACTTGCTGTAATGTGGAGCACTCTACAAAGAAAAACATTTTTTTATTTCTAAATAAAGCACTTTAGAGTGACACATTTATTGCTGGCAAAGAATTACTCAAATAAGAGACATTGTCAGCTATTTATTTTAAAAGCTTTTTTTTTTTTTCGGAGTTTGGGGGAAAAGAAAGATCAAAACCCCTTTCCATTCTTCACAATATTCCCTTAAAAGCTTTAAAATAGAGCGGGTTTTTTTATCACTCCTAAGTTGCCTTTTTGGTGTCTCCAGGGCTCTGCAGCACGAGGGACCCTGCGGGGAGCTGGAGCGTGGCCGGGGATGCCTCGGGATGCAGCTGGAGAACATCCCATGGGTCTCTCCAGGGGTTTGCCTGGGGCTTGCTCACGTGGGCTCTGCTCTTCCCCCAGCTGCCCACTCCAGGGCCACTGTGTGCAGCTTCCAAGGAGGGAGAGAAATGGGAACCCTGAGGCTTTCCCAGCTGGGAATGCAGCAGTCTGTAACCCACACAAGGAGCACGGCACTTCCCGCTGTGCCATTCCGTGGGAATCTGTGGGATGGGATGCACTGTCACTCGTGGATCCATCCCCAGCCTGTGCTCACGGGTGCCAGGCTGCTGCATTTCGGGAAGGCTGGGAGTGAACAGGCAAGGAGAGAAGGGGGAGGTGGCACTTTTCCAGGGAATACCACGGGTTGGGATGGCGCCCTTTGGGTCCGTGCTGATGTTTTGGAGCTCAGGTCTGGGACGAGAGGTTCCAGAGTGTGGAGAGACTTGGCGAGACAGACCCCGTCGTGTGGGCACAGCTGGGCTGCCCACCCAGGGGAGGGTGCCTCGAGGTGCTGGGGCTGTCAGCACGGCCAGGAGTGGGAGCAAACACCCATCCTGAAATGTTGGGAAAGCCGGGATGGCTCCGTCAAGGTCGGGTGATGCAAAACACCTCATTACACTGCTCCGACACTGAGCCCTGTCTTTAACCAGGGCTTTTAGTGTCAGCTCCTGCAGCCTGAGCAGCAGAGCATTAGTGCACCCGTCAAGGCTGCCCACTTAACCTCTCCACCAGCGCAGCTTAAGCGCCTTTCTCAGCCTGTGACATGTTTCTCCTCTCTCTCTCTCTCTCTCTCTCTCTCTCTCTCTCTCTCTCTCTCTCTGAAAAAAAAAAAAAAAGAGAAGGAAAATTGATCCTTCCATGTCAGGCTGCAGAGAGTCTTCCTGGCTGCACATGGGGTGGTTGTACAACATGGCAAATATGTTGGACTCCACAGAACAGGATCCCTGGAGTGTGGAGCCACAGGGGGTGTCAGGGCAGCCCCCTTTTGTGTGATGGAACCCAGCAGGGCTCGGTGTCACCACAGGGACAGAGGCTGGACCAGGCAGAGATGCAGGAGGCCAAGGGGCAGACCTGAATCCTTGGCTTGCTCTCCCCTCCCTGTCTGACTCCAAACACCCTTTAATTTGTCCATTCTGTTTTGGGTTTGTCATTTCATTAGCTTTTCATCTCAGCTACTTTCTGTCCCCCATAGATTATTCTATTCCTCTTGCTTTCCTCCTTTTCTGTTCCTTTTACTCTATAATTGGATCATTTGCAGTTTATAGGAAGGATGAGAAACAAAAGGTATTGACAACATGAGCATCCAAAATTATATGTCAAGCTCAAAAAAAAGGAGATGAAAAGAAAATCTGGATCCTCTTTCTTTGCATTCTGATTTCTGAACCTGCAGAGCTCATTAGTTTCCCGTGATCAGGGCTTTTTCTGTGTCTGTGGAAACTAGAAACCTACTTTTAAGAAAAGCTGTAGTTGGTTGACTCCAGAGATGAGAAACAGTGAGGTAAAAGCCCATGGTAAGTGCTCAGTGTTAAAGTCAACTCTTCTCTTCCTCTTCTCTCTTCTCTCATCCCATTATTGGGCACAGCTTTACATCCAGGTCCAACACTTTTCCCACTGGCCCCTGAAAAAGACAACCAAATATTCTGAGGAAGAAAACAAAGGAAGTTTTTAGTGTGGATCCCTTCTACTCACAGCAAGTGGCTCCAGCAGCAACTGTGTGCCAGGGTGGCAGAACACAAAACCCTTATTCCTGGCAAAATGGAAGCTCCCTTCAAACCCACAGCTGCAATTCCTGACTTCCAGCCTCACTTGCTGTGCACGAATTATTGCCATTCCTGCCAGACTTGGGCTTCAGCAGCATCCTCTCCAGAGGGTGCCTGGCTGAGCCCAGGGGCCCCTTCCCAGCTCGGAGCTGCCGGGATGCCCGGAGGCAGGAACGGGAGGCAGGGCCCAGAGGCAGGGACTGGAGGCAGAGACCAAAGGCAGGGATTGGAGGGAGATGCCAACAGAGTGGCTGCGTTTGGGACGACCTGCCAGCTCCTGACCAAGGCTCAGACCAATTACTGCTGGCGTGAGCCCAAACCATCCATCTCAGCAAATTTCCCTCCAGGGGCTGCCCCATTAGTAGCAAATAACTAATTATTGCTGTCAGCTTTAATAAAAAAACATTAGTTGAAAGATATTCCCCCCCCCCTTCCCAACTTTCCATCTCTGTATAAATTACTGGAGACAAAACTAACTTCTAAATTGAGTAATTCCAGACATTTGTCAGACTCCAAGAAATGCTTTAATTAGCGCTGGTTAATAAAGTGTTTAGGTAATTAGGAGAACATTTGTCCTGCCTGTGCAGGTTTTTTTTTCCTTCTTGCTTATGACAACTCAAAAAAAATTTAATTGGAGTCCAGGCTTCGGGAATTACTGGGCTTTTTTGTTTTGTTTTTTTTTTTGTGTGTGTGCTTTCTTTGTAATGAAGTATCGGTGAGACCATTAATGATTCTAGTGGGAGTTGCCTCTACTGATCAAGTTCTGGAATTTTTCCCTCCTCTTTCTGGCTGGTTTTCCTGATGTGGGGAGCAGGAGCGTGCCTCAGGGGACGGATCAGAAGCAGCCACAGCAGCTGATTCCCCGCGGGCGCCGGGCGGGATGTGCCGGGGGAGCAGCTCTGTCTGCAGCAGACGTGGCAGTGCCAGCGACGCGTCTTCCTGGCGCTGCTCCTGGGCCCAGGCACAGGAGCTGAGCTTTGCTGCCAGCCCACAGACCTGTCACTCTGCCAGAAACCAGCTTCGAATCCCCCCGGCCCCCCACCCTGCACTGCCACTGACAGCTGCCATGGTGGTGACGGGCTGTGGCACACCCTGGTATCCCTTCCTTGGCACACCCTGATGTCCCTTCCTTGGCACACCCTGATGTCCCTTCCTTGGCACACCCTGA
>NW_020884916.1:601513-705712 GCF_003945725.1 Corapipo altera | reverse complement strand
TCCCTTCCTTGGCACACCCTGACATCCCTCCCGTGATGTGAAGGAGTTGAGGGCAGCCCTGGCTGCTGGAGGAGCCCAGCTGTTTGCCATGAGCAGGATTTGCAGCAGGCTGACAGAGATTGGGCCCTGACGAGGCTATAAAAGGTCTGGTGCTGGGGGCACTGGGGCTCTGAGTGCTGAGGGGGAGGTCTGAGTGCTGCAGGAGCAGCAAGGAAGGATTATTTTTAGCAGTGTTATCTGACAGGGCTGCAGAGAGGGAGCTGCTGGCAGACCTGCAGCAATTCTTCTGGATGAGACCACAGGGCAGCAAGGAAGCCCAGAGGTGAGCACAGCATCGGGCACAGAGGTGAAGCTCTTCCCTGCTCACTGAGTCCAGGCTCCTCTTGAGGTTTCCACCTTGCACTTGTGCTGCAGGAGGCTCTTCTCTATTCTTGAAACAGCTTTTTGTACCTCTCTGTGCTCCACAGGCTCTGCCACAGCTGCTGTAACAGCCAGCTGAAACCAGCTCCACTCCTCAGGCTGTGCTCGGTGCAGAGCAAATGCACAGATGCTCGTGCTTGAGATGTTAAAAGTTTAAGGACTAGTTAGTCTCAAAGATGTCCTCATGGAAAGGCCCTCACTTACTGAGTTTCAATAATTCCGTGTAGGTGTAGCTCACATCTTGCCAACAGCTTTTAGTGGGAGCTGCATCCCGCTGCTGGTCCTGGGGTGTTAGTTACTGCAGCTCATCCAATCAATGCATTAAGTGACTCTGCAATTAATTTGCTTGTCTGGGTTACAGAGGTGTGGGAACCATGAGAAACGTGGTGTTTTCAGTCTGGTTTGGGCTAATTACACAGAGGGGTCCCTTTGCACTGTGCAGCCCTAAATCCCTACCACTTCCCAGCCTTGCAGTCCTTAAAGCTCCTTCTGCACCAAATCCAGGTTATCATGTCTCTGCCTTCCCCCTTGGAGGAACTCTGTGTTCGTGGTGGCTCATCCCCTCTGTGGAGAGAAGGGCTCTGAGCAGCTGCTTGGCTCCATGGTGCCTGATGGATGTCCCAGCTCCAAGCCTTGGGTTTGTGCACAAATCAGAGAACACAAAACCCTGCAGAGCTCTGGCAGGGAAGGGCAAGGCCCAACTTTCAGCCCCTGTATGAGCTGGGCAACACAAAGATCCCCTGGGAATTAAACCCAGCACTTTCCCATTCTTTAACCCATGGTGATATGTCACTGATCAGCACAATTGGTTCTAATAGCTCCCCAGGTAGATTTGGGAGAGCAACGAGTTGAACATAAAAAATCCCTTTATTATTGCCATTTTGCTTTTATATACCCATCAAGCTTTCATATTTAATCTCCTACATCACAGTAGCTGATCATTTTTAACATTTGACATTGATAAAGTGCCCGCTGCTATTATTCTGACATACTATAAAACATTACACCCATTTGCGATAGAAAAGGCAAAGAATCAATACTCAGCCCCATTTTCCAGTGCGGCAGTAAATCACGGGGAGCCTAACAAATTGTTTTAAATATAAGCACCTTCAGGACCAATAAAGAACCCAACCGATCCCTGTCCATTGTCATAGCTGTCAAATGTCTTTTCTGCTAAATGGGCACAGGGGTGTTGGCCCAGAACAGCCCAACCCACCCTCCTGGGTCCCAGGGGAGAGGATGTTGCTGCGGGACGTGCTGTGAGTTCCTTTGGACAGCTGGTTGGATGGCAGGGGCTGCCTCCCAGCTCACATCTGGCAAGGCTGCAGGTTAGTGAGCCCAGAAGCTAAACGAGATTCAGGAGGTGAAGCGCCTCCCCCAGCGGTGCAAGGAAAATTGCTGCTCCCGGTTCGCCCCAGCCCGTTGCTGGGCTGCGAGGTCAATCCTTCCCGGAGGCGGCGCAGAAAATGCTCCCAGATTGCTTGGGTTTGTGTGCATTATTTTTTTTTTGCTGGAGAGCAGTGACCTTACTGTAAGTGGGGGCATCCGTGTTTTCCCCAGATGCTGCTCCTGGGGATGGTGTCACCGCTGCACATTTGTGTCCCTGGGCTGGGGATGCTGTGCCTCGGGGTGCATCTGGGTGCCAGCAGCACGAGCCAGGTGAGGGCTGAGTTCCCAGCAGGATAAGGCATAGCCTGACACTTGTCACGTGGTTTCACTCTTGGCACGTCTGTGGGGTTGTCAGTGCCAGGGTTTACCCGTGTGTGTCCCCATGTAACCCCCCCATGCGTCTCCTCCCCGTGTGCCTCTGCGTCGTGGTGCTTAGTCATGGAAAGGTAAAAGGAAAGGGAAAAAGCGAGTAATTTTACGTCTGAGATGATGTAAACCTCGTGTGAGTGGTTTAAAAATGTCTTTGGCTCGTCTCCTGTCAAATAGCTCCCAAATAACACGGTTTACCTGGGTTGACTGATTTATGGGAACGGGGCTCCCAGACCCCAAGGATGACATTTTAAACACATCTTCCTTTCATTTGTAAGGGATTAAATGAACATGTTTTGACAAGATTGATCAGATGGAGGTTCAGACGGTTTCTCTTTGCGGCTTCAATCTATAGCTGGTAGAACTGAGAGATTATTATTGTGTCTCATTACAATAATGCAGGGCTGGCACCGTCAGAAGCAAATGTTTGGGGAGTTCCCTGTGCCGAGGCCACCCCGGCTCCTGCGCCTCCTGTGCCGTGTCCTGCAGTGGGAGGTTCATCTGCTCCTTCATTACATGTTTATTTAGCTCGTGCTCCTCAATTCTGTGCTCCAAAAGGATTGCTGAGATGCACAGTGCCATTAACTGGGAGTATGAGGCAGATTCTAATTCCTGTTTCTCCACAGGAGAATATTCCCTCCTCAGCTATAATGCTCCTGTTCTCACAAGGAACTCCATCTCGAGGGGGAGGCTGTGTCTGCTGCAGGGTTTTTTTTCAGTCCCTCATCCTGTGAAACATTCCACAGCTTTGGGCACTGAGGCTTGATGGCAGGGTTGGATTTGCCCCTGCAGGATGAGAGTTTTGGAGTTTATGCTCTTTGTTTCAATTTCATTAACCTTGTGACCGCTGTCATGGGCTGTCTGCCCTCCATAGCCTTAGGAAAATATAAAGGAAAAAAAACATCTTGAAATTCAGGCCAACATCTCTGAGCCCAGAAGCCTTGGAAGACCCGAGCTGGCTTGTTCTTGCTCCAGAAATGCTGGAGCCTTGCAGTTCCTTCTGCAGAGGGAGCAGTAAATCACGGTATGCTCCTTGTGGAGAATGGGAATTGCTGATCTGGCAGAGGGAAAGGCTGAGTGCGGAGTCACCGGAGGCTTGGCAGGGCTGGGCTGCTCCTGGTTCATCCCACAGGAGTTGTGTTTTCCTCCCTTGCTAAGTCACAGCCATTGTGATGACGCCCTTAGGCACGCAGCCAAATGGGAATGGGAGATGATTTCCCCCCCTGTTCTCAGCTTGTAGACATGACTTATCTCCTTCCTGGCTCATTCCAGGCTTAGGAAGCCTTTACCCTGGGATGGCAGGTGAAGGCAGCAGTTGTCTGGGTACTTGCTGGCAATTTGCATTGCTGCATTATGCATGGACAGAAAACACAGGAATAAAACACAAGGAACAGGAAATCACTGTGGTGTTTTTAATCTGAAAGGTGAGATCGAAGCGCTGTTTGTAGGCTGCCTTTAATGGCCCTCGATTGGCAATTAGTGTTATATTATCACATATCTTTAATAGAATATTGATGCTGTTGGCAGAGATATAATCCCAGTGTCAAGAGTAATTCCCCTCTTTCCAGCACGTTGCACTTATTACATGTGGGCCCAGTGGAGCCGGAGGCTCGGCCGGTGCGTCTCCAATCAATTAGGATCAGCACTTCCACCAGTGACTGAGGGTATGTCAGAGATGCATATTAATGACTTGCTTTGGGAGGGAGGAGCCAGCCTGGTCTGACTCCTGCTGGCTGCTGGGTTGGGTTCAAGGAGAGCCTCAGGAATACCAGGCACATCCTGGTGGGCACAGAGTACGTGCCTTCCTTGGAGCCAGGGCACAGCCAGGCAGAGCTGCCGGTCCATTCATCAGAACACCTTCGGAAAGCAGGTGAAACAATAATAAATACCAAGCAATGGAAGTTAATCTCTATCCACAGATAATAAATGGGAAGTTAAACAAAAAATCAATGTGGATCTGTTAATTCCAGCCAGCTCCTAGGGCTGCTGTGGAGCAGAGTGCAGCCCTGGTGGGATGCTGTAGCCAGCCCTTCCCTTGGGCATGGACTCACGTGGCATGGGGCGTTATTCCCACGGCGCTGGGAAGCTGTGTCTTCACAAGAGCCTTTTCCTCAGCTGGAGCCCCAGAGGTCCTTTTGGATATATGATCATCAAGAGCTCGAAACTGGGATCGATACTTCTGCTGTCTCCTCCCACTAAGGACCGTGGTGTTCCTGGCTCTCCGAACACGCTACTCTCCCTCCTCCTCCTCGGCTGTGGGAGCCAGGCATGCTGGATCCCTCCTTTCCCCTTGCTCTGTCAAGGCTTTCCCAGCCATATTCCAAGGGCAGGTGCAGCCAGGGGCAGCAAGTTGCAGACAGCATCCTTCAGCCTTCCTGTCATCACAGGTGCCGCGGCTCTGGCGTCCTGGGAACGGGTTTCCACAGGGAAACCTTTAACTCCCCCTTCTCCCCAAAGCTGCAGGCACAGTAAGATCCCTGATGGGATTCCAGCCTTCTCTCCTCCCCCTGGCTGAGGTGGCTCTCTCACTCTGATGGATGTGCTTGCAGGAGGTGTCACATCCCAGCAGAGCGATGGTGTGCGTGTTCCTGGTGCATCGTATTGTCAAATATCAATCATGCACAATAAACACGAGCTGATAGCAAAGGACACTCCAGAAGAATGGGGGAGAGGAATTTCAGGACTAATCCAGACCTTGTGAGAGGCCAGGTCCTCCCATAGCAGGACACTGCTGCAGAGGTGACCCCAGCAGTGGTTCCTGGAGCAACTGGGTTTCTGTGCAAGCTCAGCACTTCTGGTTTTCGCTGGGATGAAAGAATTTGGTTACTGCAGAAACCAATGTACCGAGACAGCTGTAAACAACATCCCACACTGGAGGCTGATACATGGATCTCCAAACCCTGTGAACTTCTGGACTGGTAAAATGGCTTCTGGGGAGCCTCTCAGTGAGGACTTCTCTTTCCACAGGACCCAGAAGTTCTCCTCCCACTCTCACAGGATGTCCCTTGTCTCCTCACTTCCCTCCACCAAGAGGAGCCGCAAACCCATCTCAGAAGGGAATATGGTTCAAACTTTGGGCTTAGGCTTGGGCTCCTGGTGTGGGACAGCACCATTCCTCAGAGGACATCCCTGCAGCTGTGGCTGTGTTGCCTCTGGAGTGGGCTGTGCCTCCAGCCTGCCCCTCCCTTTGGACCCAGCAGTGCTCACTCCTTCACCCACCAGCTCTGATCTGAAGAGAACCCGTGGATGCTCCTCCATCACCTTGTCTCTGGTGCTTCCTGCAAGACTCAGAGATGCATCACCCCAAATCCATGGATATGAAAGGGAAAACAGATCCTACCTGCCAGCTCTGGAATTCAGCAGCCCGGGGGTGCTTGTGCTGCTGCCCAGCACGTGGGGCACAAGTCACGGCACGTGGGCTCTCCACTGCTGGAGAGACGTGGTGCAGCACAGCATCCCATTCCCACCTGCATCCCATTCCCACCTGCTTCCATTGGGATTTAGAGCTCCTGGAAAACTTGATTCATAGTCCTTAAACAAACCATGGAGCTGGGATGTGGTGGATGGGAGCCGTTACCAGGCAATTTCAGCTTCAAAGCGCTCCCGGTGCGTTCAGAGCCGGGGTGTGTTTAACTCTGAGCAGAACCCCACGAGCTGAAGTCTCTTCTTCGTAGGCACAAGCGTGTCCAGGGCTCCCAGATGGTGACAGAGTAGCACATTAGCATAAATTTTCTCAGGAGCTGGACTGTCACAGGGCCAGCCTTGAAAGCTGTTTGGAGTATTTACAGCTTTTATGAGGTCCCCCGGGAGAGAATAATCTTAAAGTACTGCAGACATTGCTTGGAAGAACCATGAAAAACATTCAATTTAGGAACAATATTGCCTGCATCTCTCTATTTTTTTGTAAACCCCCATTCCCATCACCAGTTCTGTCCCCACCTGGGTCTCCTCTGCCCTCGTGATGGGTCACAGCAAAGTGATGCTGATGGCACAAGCAGCGAATTAAGGGATTGGGCAGGGAAAAGGCAGCAGTGGGTGAAAGGCTTCAGGAAAGAAAGTGATGTCTTCATGTGAATCTCTATTTGGAAACAAGAAACAGAAGGAGAGACATGCAAGAGGACAAAGCAGCTGAAATGTCTCGAAGCAGCCTTGTTTTCCTGCTTTTCCTGCTTTTCCAGGAGACACTGGTGGGTTTCTGAGTCCCTCCAAACCCACGTGTCGGGTCTTGTTACCCCATCCTCACGATTCTGTAACCATGTCAACCAGGAGGGAAGACAAGGAAAGCCAGCAGAAGAAAAAAAAAAAAGAAAGAAAAGGAAGACTCAGCCTGAAACCCACTATCTTTTGGATTATGCAAAGCACATGAGTACCTGATCCAGCTCCCGAAATTACAGGGTTGCACAGCGTTCTGTTTACAGTGGGATGTCACAGGCTGTAATGAGCTGCTGTGTCATTACAGGAACAGATGCCAAACAGATCTCGGCGTGTTTATGGAAAGGCTCTCACTTGCTGGAGTGCTGTGGAGGGGTTTCAAGCTCCTTGGCAAGTTCAGAGGATGGGGATGATGTTTGCCTGGGGGGTGTGCTCGTGCAAACACAGCTGAGGATGTGCAGAGCCACTCCCCTGGCACACCCAGACGGGCTCCAACCGAAAGATCTGTCCCATCCAGGAGCTGCCTGCTCTGGCCACTCATTACAGCTGCACTGCCCCCATCATCACTGCACTGGCGCTTCCCTGTTACTTAGGACAGCTCGGGAACAGCAGCAATCCCAGCCCCGTGTGGCTCCATGTCGAGTGTGCATCCCTTGGGAATGCAGCACAGAGCAGGACCCAGTGGTGGCTCAGAGGGCTCACACCCAGCAAGCAATGGGAAGCTTAGGAAAACAGGGACGTTGTTCCCTGCATGAAATAACCTGAGAGGAACAACAACCGGGGCCCCTCTTCGCAGGCGTTTGCCAAAAAAATCAGCGTGTGCATGAATAGAAAGAGAAATAAAAGGTTTCTTGGAGCTCGTCTTCGGGGCACAGCAGCGTGAGCCCATGTTTTATTCAGCAAGGAGCAGCTGCACTACCTGGAGCAGAAATTCTGCTTGTTGAGGCCTAATCTAGGTAGATCACTGAAGCTTTGGAGAGTCTAAACAGCCAGAGAGCAGCAGATCTCACCTTTATTGCAAGCAAGATGCTTCTGCAGAGGGGGGTCGACCTTCTGCCTTCATCTCGCCCGGCATGACCCGGTGCCTTGGCAGCTCCTGCTCTCCAGTGGGGATTTCCACAATGCTGGGGCTCCTGTGGGGCAGCCTGTGGCTGTGGCCTCCAGCCTGAGACCCCAAAATGCCTCACTGGTACCCAGCTGCTTGTGCAATCCCCCTTCTCATCTGCTATCCCTCTCTGGCCTCCCAACCTGCAGGATCAGGGCAGGACCCCCTGGATGTGGTGCTGGTTCCAGCATCCAGCTCAGCTGAGAACACCAGTCCAGGTCTGACAGCTCTGAGGCTGCTACTCCATGAAATCCTGGGCAAACAGTGGGAGCATTCCAGTGTGCAGCCTGCCTCTGCTGCTCAGGTCAGATGGATGAGGTCATGACATCCTTTTATTCTCCTTTCTTCTGTGTGCTGGGGTTCAGAAGATAAAGTTAGTAAAATTCCTCCTGCTCAGGGCAAAGGGCAAAACTTGCAAAGGCAAAAGCCTGGCAAATAAAACCCCTCACGTGCTGGGAACATGAGACACTGAGAAATATTCTGGGCTTGAGCTGGAGGCAGCAAGCAAGACCCCACTGCTGATGCTGCCCATGTGCTGTGCTTACCCCTGGCAGTAATTCAGGGTCCATGGTGCCTTTTACTTGTCTGAATTCCCCCCCCAGTCTTTGGAATCGTGTTCACAGAGGGATTCCCCTTCTTCCCCACCCAGTTGTGACCCCACAAGCCTCTTCCTGTATCACCTCCCTCTGTACAGCAGCAGAGCTGTATCTTCAGTATTTGTATTAAACCTGCACTGAGCCTGGAGCTTCTCTTAGCAATCTCAACACGACTTTTTCTATTTTTGAGCTATGTTTTTGTCACCTGAGGACCAGGACATGCCACTCCTGAGCCACACATGGCCCCTGTAGCTCCCTGTCCTCCTACACGTGGTGTTGCCCCATGTTGGGCAGAGCTGTGGTCATGTTGGTGAGGATGGGGCACGGAGCCCACTCATCCCAGCTGGAATGCCATGTCCAGCACGGAGGGACTGGCCAGAGCTGGGGGCAAATGGCTCTAGGGTGAGAAAGGATTTAGGGGAGATGGTTTAAAGGCTGAGATTATTAATGTGTCTGACTTGTCTGGAGTGCTGGAAAGGATAAATCAAGATGGAATGGGGAGGCAGGGTGTAAATTCAGGAGGTGTCTGTGTGGGGCTGGTGTGGAGGAAGGCAAAGCTCAGCCTGGGTGGCCACTGATGCCTTCACACCTGCTGGCTGAGGCTGCTGGTGGGGATGAGGAGGGTACACAGGTACCTGGGTATGTGTGGAAGTTCCTGTCTCCAAGGGCACATGGCACTGTGCAACCCAGTCCTGTTCCTTGGCATTCCGCTGTGGGCATGTGAGGTTAAATAATCAGCATGAGAAGGATCCAGGAGGCGTCCTGGAGTCCCTTTCAGATAACCAGAAATAATCTGTGAAGATGAAGGAAGCAGAGGTCTGTGTGTGTGGAAAAGGAGAGAAGCAGAGGGGGGAAGGGGAGATTTTATTACTGAAATTTGCCAGAGAGGCTCTTTAATAACGTCATTCATCTTTCTGTCAAATACATCACATTAGTGTAGGGAAAAGGGACTTTGAGAAGATGAATTAAGACTTAAATACATTAAAATGACTTAAGGAATATTTAAATACAATACAATTTATTTTTGTGTAGGCTTGTTTCATGTCAAGTCTCTGCTGTCTGAGGCTGGTACGAGGCGTGTGCACAGCTGTGCATCAGCAATGCCACTTCCCATAGAAACGGGACTCAAATCAGGCTTTTCTTTGGACCAGAGATAAGGTGGATGCAATTAGCTGGCACAGAACAGCCCCTGGCATTGCACACAACAGCCAAATTCCCTGCAAAGCTTCTCTGGCCCTCAGCAGCACAGGGATGCTCCGGGAGGGAAGTGCTGTGCCTCGGTGCCGGCTGCTTTCACATTCCAGCCCACCAGTGACCTTCACCTGAGCTCTTCCACCTGCTGCTGCATCCGAAGGCAGAGCATGAGCAGGGGCGGATTTACCTCGCTGTGTGAGACACCACCCTCCTCCTCTGTGCTCTGCAAAGAGGAACATCTCAGTTCAGCTGCTCTGTGATCCCGCCGGGCACCAGGCACGGCCCCGGGGGAGGGTGGCTGGGTGACCTGAGCAGGTGAACCGTGCTGAGGAAACGGAGCCCCCTCCTCCTCAAACACCCCTTCTGCCCTGGCTCTCAGGGAATAAATCTGAGAAAAGAGACAAGGAAGGGAAAAAATAGAAAGAAAACAGACAATTGCCTGGAGCTGCTTCTTGTTCTGCAACACTGGGGCTAAAAATAGCTTGTCAGAGCCTTTCTGCCCGTGGGCGCTGTACCGGGAGCAGCCGCCTGCTCCCCCCTCTCACAGAAGGCAGAGCAGTCCCTGCTTCCAGATACTCATGTCTGTCTTGTGACAAGGGCTTTGGTTGACTTTTAGTCTGTTTTTGCTTCTGAACCCTGAGTGCTTCATCAGAGAGAAGCCACAGGAAAGCACTGAGAGCAATTCAGCTTTTCGGGAATGAGGAGTGGGCGGGCTGCTGAGGCACAGCCCCTGGTGAGTGCAGGATGCTCCACAAATATTGAACTTTCCCTGACATAGAGAATTCCTTGAGAATGTTCTGTTATCTCCCTATGCCCATAGAACACACTGGAATTGCTTTCCAAAGTCTTTCAAGTTTCTCTGTGTAAAAGGCACATGGCTGCTCTGTGGTGGAGGAAATTAAAAACCCTCAAAACAACCTGTTTGTCTGCCTGGGGAGAGATGGATTCATCTGGAAACATCCAGGCTTGCAGCTTCATCCCGCTCTCCCCACAGGCAGAGCATGGGAGCACTGGAGGGTGGAGAGTGCAGGAGGTCTGTGTGTCCTCACCTGGCACGTGCAGGGCTGGCATCCTCCAAGGTCAGGAATTTCAGCATAGCTGGATTTAAAGAGGAACTGCCCAACTTTCTGATCAATGATAACGTTTGTAAGGGTGTGTGGGAACCAGAGGGCTCCTCAGCTCTGGTCCTGAGTGAATTCTAGCACGGGTCAGGAAGGGTTTCCCCCAGCATGTGGCTGCCCAGGTGCCTCTGTGAGCAGTCACAGTGTCACCTCCCTCTGAGGCAGGTGACCCTGGGGGTGAGGGCTCAGCCTGGACACGGTGCTCAAAGTGCCTGGCTGTGGTTGCACTCAGAGTGCAGCACCCCTGAGTCAAAGCACCTTGGGAGAGCTGGAGGGTGATGACTGACTGCAGGGAGCGTGGGTGCACAGGGCCCTTCCAGACTCTCCCAGCCCAGCAGAGGGAGTCACCCATCCCTCCTCCTGTGCCATCCCACCAAGGGGGGTAAGTTCTCCCCATGCTCCAGCTCGATCCTCCCAGAAAAGCTTTTCCTCAGCTGGCCTGCCCATCCCTGCTGCTCGGCCAATATCCCCAAGCTGAGTGGAGGGCAGGGAGGTGTCAGTGCTGCAGCAGCACTCTGGGGCTGAGTGACCTTCTCGCTGTCAGAAAACATGTCCTTTGTGAGAGTCCCCTGGCTGCCACTGTCCCCTGCCGTGGCTTAAACGGCACAAGAGGCTTTTGCCGTGCAGATCACGGCATTAGGACAAGCTGCTTTCCAAAGATCACAATTCTCCAGCTATTAAACCACAGGTGTGGCAGCTCTGGCTTTGTCTCCTTTCCTGGGGCCCTTATTACTGGGCACACTCATTACTGTGCTGTGCAGAAATCCCTCGGACTGATTCCAACACACAATTCCTGACAAAACACCGACCTTGGTACTGAGCTGCATTTTCATGGAGCAGCACCCCGGGGCAGGGGAGAGCTGGTGCTGCCAACATCACCCCTCTGCCCCATCAGTCTGCCCTGCTCTGCCTTGTCTCTAGGCACAGCTTCCTGCCTGGAATGCCCATGGATGTCACACAGCTGTGACAGATCACCGGGGTACAATTGGTGTGAGTTGTCAGCAGCATTCTGACGTGTGCCAGGCTCCCTGTGCCCGGTCAAGCTGCATTTTGGGCTCCCCTGATCTCCCACTCGTGTCTCATGGAATGAACAAGGAGGATCTGAGCACACAGACCCCACAAACGAGCAGGGAGAGAGGGAGAGCTCACGCTTGGCTGTCACCCCAAATCGGGAGGGGCTCTCCCCCCTGGCTGTGTGGCAGGGGGGACAAGTGACAAAGCCCACCTGTGCCACACCAGTGAGAGGTGCCCTGCTGGGAGCGGGTTTGAGGCCCCCTGTTTCCAGACACAATCCAACATCTGGGGGAGAGCTCGCAGATTAGGGAATACCTGAAAACAAACCATTTTGGGGAACAAGAACAGTGCTTTCCAGGACACATGAGGACCAGGGGGCTCCTCTCTCCTTGTCACCTGCCATGGCCACCAGCCCTGGGCAATCCCTGGCCGTGCAATCACTCTTTTCCAGGCAGCCAGTGGTTGGTGCAGTGGTGCCTCCCCAATGCCTCTGTCACTGCCCTTACTCGCTGCCTTCCTCTCTGACCTCTTCCTCTCCCTCCAGTCTGAGCCTCTCTGCCTCTTTTCTCAGAAACCCATTACTGCCTGTGATGCATTTTCATTCAACCTCAGATACATTTTCCCCCTTGCCTATATTTTATGTCCTTTGCAAGTTTTCATGGGCTTTAGAATATTTTGCTTCCTTTTCCTTTTTCCTATGACGTGTTTTATGCAGTTTTAATTATCATTGTTTATTATTATCATGCCTTAATTGCCTGCTTGGGTCCCTCAGCCATCGAGTGAGCAATTTATAAGTAACCTTATTTTTATTATTACTATTATTTATCTGGCTTTCTCACATTCTGCACATCTCCCCTCTGCCCCTTTCCTCTCTTCTAGGCCTGTGTGTTCAGTTCCTTCATCTCTTCCCATAAGTCAGACCTGCCAAACCCTCTTGGATTTGTTTCTACTCGACTTTAATGCTCTTTTTTCTGCTTTTAGTGAGACTCTTCGAAGGGTAGCAGTGCCAGAGGAGCAATAACCAGGTGTAGCCCTGCAGCAACAAAGTGACCAACCTCAGGCACCACCTTGAACTGAGCCCGTGCTGCGTTTGGGAAGCCGGGGGGAACAACGTTCATCACTGTGCCACGAGCTGAGGGGGGTGATCATCGCTCTGGCCATCGTTCCAGGTGAGAGCTGGGGGCTTTCCCTGGGTACCACCCATCCCTCGGGCTGTGCTGGAGGGGATGAACGAGGGATGAGCAGAGGTGTGGCACAGGTGATAAGGAATCGCTCCCTGCCCCAGGGCCAGAGCTCTCGAGGTGCTGCAGAGACTGTGCAAGGGGTGGGTGTCCCTCGGGTGTTTGTGCAGCAACAGCACTGGGGGTGCAGGAAGGGATGCAGGGCTGGGGAGGCAAGAGAGAGGGGATCATGGGATCATAGAATATGCTGAGTTGGAAGGGATGACTCTCCTCATAGGGCTCCTTCCAAAAGGTCACAGCTTTGCTGGTACAGGAACAACACCTGGATTTTGCTCTGTTTCTCTGTGGATGACCTGTGCTCGGCTCTCTCAGAGCCCGGGTACTCGGCTTTGCCTTGTGCTGGTGTCTTGGCCTCAGAGAGCAGCTGTCAGCCCTTGGGCTGGGCAGGGGGGGCTGTGGCTGTGGGAGGGTGTTCCTGGGAGCCACAGGCCCAGTGCCCGGGTGGCCGAGCTCCCTCCTCCTGTAGTTCCTCAGTAGCTCTGCTAATGAGCTCGCTGGCACCAACAACTGCATGCGCAGCAGTTTTGAAGGCAGAGCCTGCTAGAAATGAATTTTTAGCTCATATAGAGCAGGGCTGTTGGCTGGAGCCTGGAGCTGGGGCTGATATCCCTGCACAGGGTCAGCCTTGCAAGGTCTGGGACACGCGTGGGAGGAAATGATAAAGTTTTGTTCCCCGACTCCCAAAGAAAGGAAATGGAGGGAAAATGCACATTATTGTTTGCTGGATGCTGTCTACCAGGCTCTGCTTTTGCCCCCTCTGTCAGGGGAGTCACCTGTGACCAGCACTGGTGGTCTTGAGCTGCTGGGCCAGAGGCTCCATCCCCCCAAAGCCCAGGTCTCATGTTTGGCAGCTCTAATGAGGGGAAGCGAATCCAGGCTGGCGAACAAGTCTACGTCACACCTCTCTCTGCAAAGAGGTTTTTAAAGCTGGCTTAAATGGATTTTGGGAAAATGTCTTTGGGATTGCAGCTACAAATGGCTTTTTGATCAAAACAAAATCGTTCATTTTGAAAACTGAAACTGTTTCATTAAACATGTTTGGGCTTTGTTTGTTTATGTCAGAAGCGACGGGTTTGCCGGGGTCTGAAAATTGGAAAGTTTAAAGTGCTCTTCTATCCTGGACTTTGAATGTGAAAGCTTTTCAAAGGTGCTATGGAAGAAAAAGAACAATTAAAAATTTATTTCCTGGGGGAAAAAAGGAATGATTAAAACGATCAGAATAAAGATCACATCTCTATTTTCAGGCAAACTTCTCTCGGCTTTAAAGGCAGGAGGTGGCATCTGGGCTGAATAGAATTGCACAGGGGCCTTTGTGTCATTTGAAGCGGGAGAGGGGAGCGCCCGGGGCTGCAGAAAGGCTTTGCTGACACCTGACATTTGAGGCATTCCACCCTTTTCTGAAGGCAAACGCCTCAGAAGTGTTTTCTGGAGCAGTGGTGATAATCAGGCTGAACTCCCAGCTCCCCCAGAATCCAAGGGCTCTCCTGCAGCCCCCAGGTGGGATCAGTGTCTCTGTGCTCTGCCAGGGCTGGGTGGGCAGTGCCAGCCAGGGAAGGGCAGGTGGGGGAAAGGGAGCATGGCAGTGCCTGGAGCTCCTCGTCCTCAGCCCTTCAGCCTGGAGCCTCCTAAACCTGTGGGACCCTTTCTCCTCCTCGGTGAGTCCTCTGGTTTTCATCCCATTTCCAAGGGACAATAATCTGTGGAACAGAAGGTCGCTCTCAGCTCTAATTTAGTCGAGAGGGATGGAGAGGGGATGTATGGCAGCTCTGAGCTTTGCTGTTATCCCAGCCAGGCTGGAGTCCAGGGTGGCGTGGTTGGCACCACCGTGCAGAGCCCGCAGCGTGTCCCTGGCTCTGGCGTGGG
This sequence comes from Corapipo altera, assembly GCF_003945725.1. Taxonomy (NCBI): domain Eukaryota; kingdom Metazoa; phylum Chordata; class Aves; order Passeriformes; family Pipridae; genus Corapipo; species Corapipo altera. The sequence goes on along the minus strand of NW_020884916.1, from coordinate 691,248 downwards.
GAGCACCGTGCACGGAGGATGCACAGAGGATGCACAGAGGATGCACAGAGGACCAGCAGTGGGGTCACAGGACCAGGCTCTGTGCCTCGGCCGGAGCTGGACGGATCCTGTGAACAAAGAAACCCGCCTTGGAAAGCAGGCAGAGCCGCCCAGCCCTGTGCAAAGCAGAAGCAGCTGGCTCGACTAATTAAATGTTAAAAATTCCAGCAAGATGAGCGTACCAGAAAACAAACAGGCAGAGGAGCCAGGACGGAGCGAGTTGGAAAGGATCCGTGCGGTTCCCTGTCTCTCCCATATGTGTCTGGATAGATGCTGGCACCTGTGCAGCCATGTGTTCACCCGCCCGTGCTTCCCTCCGCACTCACTGTGCTCCCACACCCACCCGTGTGCAGCAGGAGCTGCAGAGTTGGGCACCCCCACGTCTCCCCACCGCTCCCGTGGCCACGGCCCCGTCTGTCCGTGGGCTCAGACCCAGGGGGCACACGGTGCCTGTCCCTGTGCCGTGCCAAGTCCCTGCTGCAGGCTCTGCCTTGCCTGCCATGGCGGGAGGTGTCTCCATCTGTCTTCTATTTGATGGTTTGGGGGAGGAGGGTAAATATTTGTTAGCAGTGGTTTTGCAAATCGCCACTTTGCAGAGAGGAAATAAGAGCCATCCATTTGTGCTTGTGCTATTAAAGATTTTCTATAAAGTGCCTACATTTCCAGTGCAGCTGAATGGATTTCACTGCAGAAAACTGCCAGGACAGAGAGGCACAGTGGAGGAAAATATCATATACAATGATTCACAAACACATAAAAATACCCTTCCCAGCTTGGCTATTCTTCCACTGCACAACAAACACCTTGTGAGTCATTCTTGAATGTATGGACTCACTGGAAAATGAAAGTTGGATTTGAACATTATTCATTAAGACCTGGGATTAGTTCACTTCTCCATTTAGCTCCTCAAAGCCAGCATGCCAAGTCAAGCTAAAATGCATTTTAAGGCTGTCTCAGTCACCAGGTACCTCTAACAACCACAGTGCTTTTCTACGTCAATATTTCTGTATTCAGCTTAAAAAAACCCCCACCTTAATTCCTTGCTCCTTCCATTGAATTAATCAGATATCTGAAGGTAGGTGGAGGCAAAAAATCAACATTTTTCTTGGCAGACACATTTAAGTTGAAGGGTTGTAGCTCTTGCTGCAGACGACAAGATTGCAATGTTTAGGAGATAAAGAAAGGGGATGGAGGGCACCCACGGAGTGACAGCGGCGTGCACGCCCCGCCGGCGGCGGTGGCAAACAGCCAGGGACGGGGACAGAGCCCGGGGATGATTTACAGCCGCACGTCGGTGCCGCGTTCTCTCTACAAACACGTTAACTCCCACCTCGGAGGAACTGTTAATGAAAACTTGCGTCAGCTCTTCCGACGCCTGTCAAGCTCGGGGATGGTGCTGGATGTGCGGCCGGAGCGGAGCCGAGGTTGGGAGCAGCAGCGACAGTGTTCGCTGCCCGCGACAGTGACAGACGTGTCCCCATCGCTGCCCGGGGATGGGACCCCCGTGTCCGATGCCATTCACGGGAGCATGAGCCCAGCAGGGGGGAGTAGAGCAGAGGGACTGGCCGAAGGGCCACGAGATGCTGCAGAAACAACCCAAGGCAGATGTGATGTACCTCACAGCTCCCACATCCCAATTTCGGGCCAGCTTGGACCGGCACGGCGGATGCGCGTGAGGCGGCAGCAGCAGCAGCAGCATCTCCTTCCCCTGCCAATGGGGAAAAACAGCACAGCTGTGCTTACTGCTGCTCCCAGGGATATTTAGCCTCGTTTAATGACAGTATGGGGCAGTTTGGTACAAACATATGGACGATGCAGCCACGTTTCCACAATTACTCAGCTAACGGGTTGTTGTACCTTCCCTTCGGATGCCTGATCCCGTGTTGGGGACTGGGAACAGCTGTCCTTGGTGCACGGGTACAGTCCCTGCTAACAACACCCTGCCTGCTGGAGCTGCCCTCTGAGGTCAGGTTCCTCCCAGGCCTTCAGCAGGAGAAATGCCACCCGATGGAGGGCAAGCCCACGGCCCGTGCTCGGGGTGCTGTGCCTGCTGCCAGCCGGCTGAGCCAGCCCCAGGCCAAGGCCGCAGCTCCCCTGCATAATTTCAGAGCACCAATACCTTGGTGAGCAGCACAAGCTGCTTGTGGGCAAAGAATCAAAATTCATAGAATAAATTATACGCGCTAAATTATTTGCCCGGCTTTGTTGATTATCTGCAGTTAAAAAGTTGGAGGGAGCTGGGCTGCTCCACACATAAACACCAGGCAGATCCTCGCAGGCAGGAGGTGCTTGGCTTTGGCTGAGGGAGGAGGAGAACTGCCAGCCCCAGTGAGGGGAGGGCTGCCTGTGCACCCGCTCCCCTCTGGCATTCCCTGAGGTCGGGATGGGTGGCACCCCTGGCACACAGGCGAAGGAGAAGCTGCTGCAAACACCTTGCTGGGGTTTACTACAGCATTACTCAGCAAGCTGCAGTTTGGTGGGGATGCTCCCACGCATGAGAGGGATTTACTCCTTACTAGCTGAATGAAACGAGGTTTGTGATCTGTCTGTATGTTATAGAGCATTTAATGGCATGAAGACAGTTTGGTGCAAGCATCAGAACAAGCACATGGGTTTGCAGCCCAAGCCGTGGATGCCCTGTGCCCAGGGAAGGGTCCTGCTCCTCCTGTGCCTGGCCAAGCTCCTCTCCCTCTGCCAAGAGGAGGAAGCTCGTGGTGGGTCAGCGTGTTGAAGGTCTGTGATTGAGCTTGGTGATGAATCGCAGCTTGATGACTTCCTCTACATCAATGGAGCTGAACTGGCTTGGGGAAACTGTTTGATTTAAGAAGAATAGGCCTAATTTTGGAAGTGCTTCACACCCATCAATCTAAGTGAAATTCATTTATCTGAGGCACAGCTGATACGTCTCCCATTTACATAGCACTAAGTGCCTCACAATCCCTGATATATTGAAGCTCACAGCAGGGGAAGAGGATAAGTTGCTATCCCCATTTCACAGGCGGAGAAGGGAATTTGCAGCGTAATCTGATGAGTCACGGGAGTCAAACGGGCACCGTGCCCTGGACCCGGGGCAGTGTCCCCCTCCCCAGCCCCTCACACCTCCAGACACTGCGGTGAGGACGGAGCAGCTGCGCAGGCGTCCAGGCCGACGACGTCCACAGGGAGCAGAGAGAAGGAGCTTCAAAGCATTTCCCATCTCCAATCTAACACGGTTTTATGAAGTGTTTGCAATAGAGTCTCAAAGGCAGGGTTGGGAGGCAGAGTGGGAATCACAGCGGTATCTGATGGAAGAGATATTTAGAGGGAAGAGACATATGGCGTCTTAAATAAAAAGAACCTACTCAGTGGTTAATCTCCACTTGAAAAACATCCAGGACGGGCTCGTCCATCTCCCATCGCACGCCCTGCCACGCTGCTGGCTGGGTGAAAATGCAGCCACTGCAGTCAAGGCCACAGAGCTGAGGTTTTAGGGGAACTGAAGCCCCTTCCCACCCCTCAGTGGGTCCTGCATGGCTGCCTCTGAACATTCCAGCCTGGGGAGGAGAGGCCGGGGGGCCGCAGGGTGGTCAGAGCGGGACCCTGGGCAGCAGCCTCCATTCCCCAACCTCCTTTACAGCTCTGTCCTTGGTGGCCTGAAAACAGAAGCAGGCAGGAAAAACAAGTGCCTTCTTCCCGCAACTCTCCATGGGCACTTAGGACAATGATGGAATACTTGGGCAATCACACAATGTTTGTTTAATGCCAAAACTATCCTGGCCACTTTACAAACAAGCATGAGTAATGGCAGAGCGAGGCGGGGGGTGGCAGAAGTTTCTCTCTCTTCCTCTGAGATCTTCTGAGTGTGCACTTCTGCCGTGATTTATCCTTGTTGCAACCTTATCGGCTGGCTGGGGATGTAAATCAAGCAACCCGACATTTTACCCGGAATTCCAGTTATTTATACACAGATTGAAAGGGTGTAATTACGGCTGCTAAAAACAGCCCAGCAGAGAGGAGAGATACAGGTGTCTGTCTCCACAGAGGTTTGGGATGGAAAAGTCTGTGCTGGCTCCCTGCCCGTCCCTGTGGATTAGAGGCCACTTACACCTTTGCAGCTCCACGAGGTGGAGGATGAGAAGCAGGGATGTGTCGACAGTTTGGCAATCAGTCCCTTGGTGTTTTGGAAAGCACCTGACTGGGGCTCTTTCCCCTTTTTCCACCTCATGTGTCCAGCCTTTTCTGGGAAGAGGTCTGGCTAGCAGAGATTGATGAATCCTGCCTGCAGTTCTCCTCATCTCTCCTCTGGGAGCCGGTGTTTCTCGGAAGGGGATGTCGTGCTGTGCCCTTCTGGCCCTTGGTGTCTCTGTGCAGACGTGGGGAGGAGCAGAGGGGCTTGGGGAAGCTGCCCCTGCTGGCAGGTGCCCTGTGCCCCCAGGGGGTCTGCCCTGGGGAAGGGGCAGCTCTCTCCCGGCCTCCACAGGATCCCTGTCATGGCATCCCAGGACATGGCATTCCTGGTGATGGCTCTTCCCCAGCTGGGTCTCCCAGTAGGAGCCCAGGGAAGTGGTTGCATCTCCAGGTGCAAGCAGGACCTGTCCCAGCTCACCTGGCTTGAACACAGCATCCCATCTTGGTTTCCCTGTGGGTTTCTTTGGGGCTGGAAGAGGGGAGCAGACACAGGTGTGAGTGTTGTGTTACCCTGGGTGTCAGGGAGGCAGCAGCAGCAGCCATGGCCAGTCCATCAGAGCGCTCCTGAACATCCACACGACGTCCCCTTCATTAGCTGCTTTGCTGTGGCTACTGGGAAAAAGCTCCTGACAAGTGATTTGGTGTCAGGCAGAAAGCGTGACGCCGTGGGACACGTCCCTGGCGCCAGTGCCCGGCTGCTGAGCAAACCTCCCCGCTCCTCTTGCGGGTGCTAAACGAGTCTCTCTCCACCGAACAACAATCTGTTCTTAATTAAAGGGTACCCGAGGAGGTGACAACACCAGCCTGAGTGAAAAGTACAACACGCGAAAGCTTTTCCCTCGCCGATTGTTCCATCCTGTCGGCTCGTCCCCCCCTGGCAGCCCCCCCAGACGGGAGCTCCCCCGGCCGGGGGGAGCAGCTGGGAGCAGCCCCCGCCGCTCCCGGCCCCGTGCCAGGGGGACGGCACATTAAAATGAAACTGTTACATGCTCGAAGGGATTTCAGCTATGGCTGGGATGGTGGGAAAGAGATTAACGGCGCTGCTTCCCCCCTGGCACCGGCTTGACTGGCAGCTTGGGTAAAGAAGAGCCCACTCTAAGCGCTCCCAGGGGTCCCGGGAGGAGCTCATTACGTCTGGGCTGGCACTAGCCGGCAGTTCTGCTTTGTGAGCTGTGAAACTAATGTTTATCCACCACTCGGGCAGGCTCAGTGCTGCTGGAGGAGGCCTGGGTGTGAGGCAGAAGGCGTGAGGAGCACATTACCCAGCGTGCTGCTCCAGCTGACCTTGGTGAGGAGGATGGGAGCGGGACCTCATCCCAACCAGCCGGCACAAGGAGCGCTGGAGGGGTCTGACGGGTCTCCCATCCCACCCACGCTTCAGCCAGGCTAATTCTCTGACAGGCTCCTGCACAAGCCCACTGCCAAATTGGCCTTCAGCTCAAGGCAGCCACTGCTGTTTCATCTGTAAGTTGCCATGTACTTTAACAGCATCTCCCTGATCCCTTGTAATCTTGTTTTTTTCCAGCTCTCCCAGACATCTCTCCCTCCCCTTCCCTCCCTCTGGCAGCCGTGGAGTCAGCAGCAGCCCCACACGCCTGTTAAAGGCTGGAAAGCATCACAGCAGTGCCCATGGTTCCCGAGCATCCCCTGGCTGGGCCAGCAGACGGGCTGGAGCCATGTCCCTGTGGGACCAGAAGATGCTGTGCAGGGGCCACCACACGTCTCTCCAGGACGCCCTTCAGGGGCCCAGCGCGAAAGACATCTAAAATTCATAAATGTCAAGGAGGAAAGGAAGTGAGGACAACTAAATATAGAAATCTAAACACCTCCTTTAAGGCTACAGAAGCAGCGTGATGTGCACAGCCTAAAAGCCTCCTTAGACTTGAGTCTGGCACAGCACTGAAGGGCAGCCTGGTGACTGTGGAAGGGAGATGTGTATGTCTTACTGCAATTAAGGCACAAAGGTTGACTCTGGGAACATGTACACATTTTCTTCCTCTCTACTCTGCTTGGGTGAGACCCCACCTGGAGCACTGCATCCAGCTCTGGAGTCCCCAGTGGAAGACAGGACCTGCTACATCCAGAAGAACCACAAAGACGCTCCAAGGGCTGGAGCCCCTCTGCTCTGGAACCAGGCTGGGAGAGCTGGGGGTGTTCACCTGCAGAAGAGAAGATTCCAGGGAGACATTAGAGCCCCTTCCAGTGCATAAAGAGACTCCAAAGGAGCTGGAGAGGGACTTTGGGCAAGAGCATGGAGTTACAGGACAAGGGGGAATGTCTTCCCACTGCCAGAGGGCAGGGCTGGATTAGATAGGAGGAAGAAATTTTTCCCTGTGAGGTTGGTGAGGCCCTGGCACAGGTTGCCCAGAGAAACTGTGGCTGCCCCATCCCTGGGAGTGCCCAAGGCCAGGTTCGATGGAGCTTGAAGCAACCTGGGATAGTGGAAGGTGTCCCTGCCCATGGCAGGGGGTGGAAGATGATCTTTAAGGTTCCTTCCAACTCAGACCATTCTATGCACTGTGATGCTGCTGATCCCAGATGTTTCTGTCTCAGGAGCTGCAGGGAAAGGTCTGCAGCATCCCATTTGTCCTGCCCAAGAACAGGAGCTTCCCTAGCCACACATGTTCCCACCAGAAACCAGGCTTTCATCCATGGCACAGCCTGCATGGGGAAATGGAAGTGAAACCCCTGATGTTTCTGAGTTGAAAATGTCTTTTCTTTCTGTTCCACAGGAAATGTCACTGTTCACTTCTCCATTCCACTGCAAGGGGAACAGAAACAGGTCCTGAAGTGTCTGGATTTGCTGTGGAAGGAAGATGCTGTTTTTTCTACAGGGAATCACGTAGCAGAAGTAGCTGAAACCCAAGAAAAAAAATCCAGGCTTGTCAGAGTCTTCAGTTTCTGTTTTAATTATTAGTCTGGTGGGATTTTCTCAGAAATTATGTTTCCACAGTGATAACTGTTATCACTTTATTTTATAGCCTCCTCTATTCACAAGCCAGGAACGAGCAGGATCGTCGCTGGGAGGAGATTCCAGGACACGATCACAAGCAGAAAGCGTTGACTTTCCTCTGCCAAAGGCAGCCGGGTGAGTGGGGTGCTCCGTGCTGGAACACGAGCTGGGGGCTGCAGAGCCAGCTGGCAGGATCCGGCCCTGGAAGTTTTGTTCCACTGGATCGAGGGAAAGGGGATGGCAGGGACGGCTCGCTGGAAGCACAGCCCGCGCCTCTCCGGCCCCATCATTTTTGTTGGGAAGTTTTATCTTTTTAATTTGTTACATATCATGCATCGCCTGATTAATTATTGCTCCTCTGCAGGGAGGACTGGAGTTTATAGAGCAATTCAGCATCGGTGTTGGCTTTCCACCCCCTCAAAGCCCCGAGGAGGCTCCGCGCGCAGCTCGGGCGATGTTCCGTCGATAATAATGACTCAGCGTTTGGCCGCTCCGCGGGTACATCAGAGGCGCTTTATTAAAAAGTACACGGTCCGTGCATCGACCATAAATCCAGGCAGGAGCTGCCGAGAGCGCCGTGCCGCACACACATCACCCGGGCAGCCTCTCCGGGCGGGAGCTGCCCCTGCCTCTGCCTCTGCCTCTCCTGCCTGCTCCGGCAGCCCCGGGAATGCCGGGCTTTAATTGCCGCGGTGACCGGGGACGCATTGAGGAGCTTGGCATGTCCGTCAGCTCCGTGCAGGCAGGAACAGGCACAATAAAATTCCCTTTACAGCCACTCACTCTCTCCATCGTTGGAGCAAGAGCCTCTTCCCATTCAGCAGCCGAGGAGGAGGCCGTATAACTGCTGGGGAAGGTGCTGCAGCAGGACTAGCAGCAATGAAATGCAGTTGAACATTTCCAGCGCTGAGTAAACCATATGTCTTCATAATTTGATTGTGCCCCGATCCCCCAGGTACCTCCCAGCTCTATTGAACACCGATGGAGTTATTTGGAATCATAAATAATATTATCAAAGAGGGTCTGCTGGGTAAACAGAGCCGGTGTATAAATTGTCGGCGGCGGTATTGATTGTTCTGAGCTGACTAATGAATTATTCTGTTTAAGGGCTGTGGAAATAGTGCTCAGCGTTTTCAAGGAAGGGCCCTTGGATGCTTCCCCCCGGCGCTGCTGGGCTCTGCTGCCCTGGCAGGGAGCACAGGAGATGGGAATGGCCCCGGCACAGCCCCTGGGGCAGCAGCCCTGCGGCGGAGTGAGGCCAGGGCAAGTGGGCAGGTGTGTATGAACCACAGGAGCGTGTCACAGGCAATTGGAAAAACATCTCCCTAACCTTCAATTCCACCCTTTCATCTTCCCCTCCACCTTTCTCATCTCTCCTTCTCCCCCCGTCTTTATTGACACAGCAGGACCTGATGTGGGACGTGGAGCTGCTCTCAGAGGGGCACCACCAGCCACCCAAGGCTTCCCACCCCATCCCAAGGTTAGCTCTGCTCCCTGCCTGTGAGGAACCTGGGCACTTCTCCCTCCTCTTCCCATTTTTAGGCTTTTTGGGCCTCCACCTGCTTAAATTTGGGCTTTTTCCCCAGCTGCCATAAACCCTGTCCCAGACCAAGGAGAAACGAACCATCCTTTTTAACAGAACTTCCCTTTTTTCCCCCCTCACCTGCATAATACATTCTGTTAAATTTCCAGTTTTCCATCCCTTTGATGTGAGGGACTCCAAACACTTCCCGCTAATCTCGAGCAGCAGCGCCTGAGACGCTGAAGGCGCTGGCGGGGAGATGGCAGGGAACCAACCAACAATTACCGGGGTTTGGGGGCTGGGGCAGGAAGAGACAGCTCATTTTAAAACAAATTATGGCATTAAAAAGCTTTTGTTCTTTTCCCCTGCTTTTTGGGCTACAGGCTCAGCAGAAAAGAGGTGGAGGGGGAGCATCCCAGAGGAACAGGATATGTGGGAGCACAGCAGAGCACGGGAGAATATCCTCACAGGGCCTGGCACGAGGAGCGTGTCCATCTGCCCCAGGTGTGCAGGGTTGGGAAGGAGTTAAACGGAGCCACCTGAATGTCCAGTGTGATCCAGGCCATTTAATTAGTGTCCCATGCTCCGGGAGTTCGATAGCGTTTTCCCCCCGGGAGGAGTGCACCGGCTCACATATATTGCCTGTTATCTTTCAAGTACTCTGAGCAGAATGCTTTTTCAGTAACCTCATCAAAGGATAAGCCAGGATTCAGATAAGCTTTTCAAGGAGGAAGTCAGGGTTATAATTTTCAGAGACTTCTGAATGTCACCTCCAATTTTCGGCTCCGCCGTTGGAGCGGCCGTTTTTGGAAGCCACCCAGCCTCAGATATTGAAATGGGTCACCTGTGGACTGGGGCCTCCTCAGTTCCTGGTCATCGTCAGTCTGGCAGATCCCGGAGTTGAAAGTGCCTGAGATTTCTGACTTTATAATAATGCAGTTTCTCAGAAGTGCAAATTACAGAGGAATTGGTGCTAAACTCCCCATTAACTATAGAGCCTGAGAAACCCTCAGTGTCCCAAATTACCTGTCACTTTCTCTGTAACGTGGCATAATTCTGTCGCTTAACAAAAAAAAAATAAAGGGCCGTAATTTGAAATTTCAGTGAAATTCCTAATTGAGGGTGTGACTCACTTCGTAGCAGGCTGTGCCCCCCTCAGCTGCAGGGCAGGGGGTTTGGCATCCCCTGGATATCATGATGCTCCCCAAGCCCTCAGGTGGGACCCCCCAGTGATGGTTCCCCTTTCTGTGGTCTCTTTGGGGTGGTGGGAGCCATTCTGCAGCACTCAGCCTTCAGAGAGAGCAGGGAAAAGGGGGGTTACAAGGACCCCCAAGAGTAGGGGGACAGGCTTGAGGGACAAGGTGGCAGGAAGACTCCAGCTCAGGTTAATGTCAGGGTTAAACCAGCTCCTGTGCCTCTAAAATACCTGTGTCTCACAGAGAAATCAGCTTATTAGAAGGTTTTGGATACGGGAAGGTGGATGGTTTCCCAGAGTAGGAGATGGAAGACAGATACAGTCAGTGGCACCAACAGGCACGGAAGGAATGAGACTCTGAACTGTTGTTTTTTGTGAATTAGATTTTGTTGGGAGCTACAAACAACTTTTGGCTCCGTCTCCAAGGCCACATTTTTAGCTTTCATTCATGACCACAAGATTTTCACCAAAAATAACCTACTCTGATTAAAAAGCACTTTGAGGTAAATATAGGGAGGGAAAAGCCAGGGAAGAGCAATGACCAAAATGTTTTCTTCTTTCACTGACACCTGCCAGAGGGACCCCCAGTCTGTCACCAGAGCGAGCTCGGACCTGCAATTTCTGCCCTAAGTTTGGGGATTGCCACACACCCCCCACCCCTGAGCTGGGGGCTGGTGACCCCATGTCCTGGTGTGACCACCCCAGGGGGACCATCCCTCCCCACCCTGCAGCTCTGTGCTCGGCCACAGCCAGTCACCTGTCCCCTGTTGTTTTCCTGGTGCAATTCCCATGACTTCAGAACGGCTGGTTTGGGCTTTTCCCAGCAGGGGAACAAAATTGGGTCCCCGGAGCCCATTTGCAAACACACTCCCAGCTTTTCTTTTCCTCCCTGTAAAAGGCAGAGCCGTTTGGGTTCTCCTGGAGAACTTCCCAGCCCTGTGCAGGGTGTTCTGCTGCTCTCGGGGACAGTGATGGGGACAGGACAGGCAGGGTGAGTCACTCCTGTCCCGCACCTCACTGATGGGGACAGCACAGGGTGACCAGGGGCTGGTGGGTCCTTCTGTGAGGGGTTTTCAGTGGGATTGCAGAGCTTTGGCACAGTGAGATGAGTTGCTGGTGCCTGGCTGTGACAGTGACTGTCACCCTCTGTGCTGGCCCCTCGGGCACTGCAGGGTGTCTGTGCTGAGTCAGGGACGGGGAGCCCTGGTGGCCCATCAGAAGGGGACACAGAAATCCAGGGTTGGAGGTGGTTGACTGGACTTTGCCCTCAGAAGTGGCCAGTGCTGGACCCCTGTGAGGCACAAGGCTCTGCCCCCTGACGTGCTGCTCAGCTGTTAGACCCTGAGAGAGAGTTTCTGGTTGCAGAAAGGTGCAAAGTAAAAATCTCTTCCAAAAGCTGAAGCTGGCTGAGGTGGTCCTGGCTGGGCAGGGCAGAGGAGCTGGAGTGGGTGAGTGTCCTGCCAACTCCAGGCATCAGTGTGAGCCCGAGCCATGCCCAGCTCTGGGCACACCTGGCTCAGGTCTGGCATTGCCCCTTCACATCCTCCCTCCTCTCCCTCCCATGGGAGGAAGAGCTCGGGCACAGGCAGCTCCCTTCCTTTGGGAGAGGGGGTGGGAAGCTGCGGGGGTTAAAAAGAAGTCAGCAGCAGCTCAGTGCCTTTTCTTCCCCTCTGTTTTTTTCTTCTTTTCCCCTCCTGGCTGAATCAATAATTAAGCATATTCTAAGTAGTACAGTTTTGCTTGAAATTTTCCATTTGGCTTGGGCATGAGTTGGAAATGAAATATTTAGAGGACAGAATATAGTAATAAAGCCAAGACACATTTTCTGCTAGTATATTTTATTTATTTTGTTTAATAATGAGGTTCTGTGTCTGTCTCTACCCCCCTCCGTATCAATGGCTTTCTCCTCTTCTTCCCCTTTCCTTCGGAGGCAGGAGATAATATCCCCCTTTTAAAAAAATAATAAAGTCTGGCTTGTCTAACAAATCAGGCCCTGTGCTCTGATGTTGTAAGTGTTCAAAGGAGCTTCCCAGAAGGCTGAGGGAGGGGAGGAACCCAGCACCGATGCTCCTGCTCCACTCATCTGTCTGCAAGGACAAAGTGAAAGGGATTCCTTTGCTTAAAATTATTTGTTCCCTGGTGCAAAACCTTTAATAATTCCCTGGGAAGGGAATGGGTCCTCGCCACGTGGCAACACAACCTGCTGTGCTCTGTCTGCCCCTGGCACCTCCACGTTTCCACTGTTAAATTAAATGTATTCTGGCTCATCCCGGCCCTTTCCTCCGCCCTGTCAGCAGGGTCGAGATGCTGCAGGAACATATTCCCTGGGGAATGCCAGGAATACATTGCAGATGCTGTCAGGAAAGCAGGGAGAAGGTGTGGAATGCCCAGTGGTTGACCAGGGAAGGCTGTGAGACCTGACACAGCCCCAACCCTTCCCATCCCAGTTCCCTTCCCCCATGTAGGTGGGAAATGCTTGTGCTGCCCCATCAAACTCTTTGTGGCTTCAGCCTTCTCCCCCGCCCCCCATACTCCTGGGATGTAAAAGCAAATGCAAATCCCTCAAATAGAAATGACTCCCAGGAAATTCCTGTCATGTACAGCGAAGTGCTTCATCCCAACAGCTTCAAAATATTTCCCTCAGATTTTGATCTTTTCTTCAAAACCTGTTTACAGTTAAAAAAAATAAATAACTGTGTCTGTATTTGAGATGGTGTGGATTTGAAATGGAATGTTTCTCCCAAGCAGCCTCAGTGTGCAAAAGCTCTTGTCTGAAAAGCAAATTAAGTTTCCCAGTAGAAGAAAGAAACACAGAGCTTCCCTGGCTTTGAGGAGGTAACTGGTCCCACAGGAGGTCTGGGCCTGTTTTATGGTCCCTGAATATCACCAGGTCCAGACCATGGTCCTTTCCTGGTGTGACAGAAGCTGTGGCAGGGCCCTGGGGGGTTTCTGGGGTGGCTGAGCCTCATCACAGCTCGAGGGCTGTCAGTGCTTCCCAGGCTGGACTGTCTCTGCTATCCCCCATGGAAAGGTCCCTTTCCCACCCACCAAAAGCCTTTTTCTCCTGGTGGCACTGACCCCCAGCTTTCTCAGTCATTGCTTCTGCTCTGCAAAGGTGGGATTAAATAAATTAAAAAAATAAATAGCGAACCAAAACCACCTCCAGCCTCCCACTTTGAGTGTGAAGGTGCGTCAGATGTCTAATTATTTGCACAGCTTGGCTCTCAGAGCTCTCTTGCATTCCAGATAAACATTTTGTATACATTTGAACTGGAAATGAGGAGGAAAGCTGAGCTGTGTTGGCCTGTTTGGGATCATGCAGTGTTTGAGAAGTCAATCCATTCATCCTCAGCAAATGAGGGGTGCCCAAAAGTGAGACTTTTCTAATATTTGCTCAGGTCTGCGCCTCGTGCCGCACGTTCCCGGGAGGAAAGGCTTGTGCAGGAATTTAATCACAGGCTTTTACAGCTTCATTGTGTGAAATAGAGTGGGGTTGGAGAGATTCCTGGGGCCTGATTCTCATGTTGCTCCATCAGGATGTTGCTCCTGTCTGTCCTTCTCCAGCCACTGGGTATCTTTTGGTGGTTCACAGCTGCCTTACCACATGATTTCCTCTGCTGGCCCAAATCTTGACCATATTTTGGGCAGCTCAGGATGAGTTTGGGTTCCCCTTCCTGTTCTTTTAGATAGAACCACTGGTTTGAACTCTCCAAGGCAGTTTGGAGCTAAGCTGAGCACAGAGGAGCAGGAGGAATCCTTCCTTGTTGCTCGCTGTAGTTAATTCTCGATAATAGTTCTCCCATTGTTAATATTGTTGTTGAACTGCTGCATTCTCACCCAGCCAGAGCTAATTATAATAATTAACAGACAACTCATGAACTTGTCAAACTGGTAATTATAAACCGTGGGGACTTTTATCATTAGGAGATTGTTCAGGAGTGGGGAGAGGGGTGTGGAGCTTCTTGGGATGAGATCGGTGCCTGTGACGGTCTCGCCTCTGCCCAGGAGCCTTCTCTCCCCAGCCCCGGGTGCAGTGCTCCAGCTTCCACAGAGCCCAGCCTCTCCACGCCCTGCTGAGCAGGGAGTTAGCACTGCAGTGTCCAAAATAAATAAGTGCCAAAGGCAAACACTTGCCTGTAGATCCCCAGGACAGCCGGGCAGGGCTGCTGCCAGCACACGCTGCCGGCGCTGGGCTCTGGCTCCGGGGAGTGTGGGAGGACGCTCAACCTGAGCTTCCCTCAGCTTTCCTTCCCTCCTCTGGCCACCTTCTGCCATGGAGGAGGACCCTGTGGTCCATGTGCTTCCCGCTCCCATCCTGCCCTGGCAGGGAGATGGGTTGTGCCTCTCCAAGGAATCCCTGTGCTGGCCACTGGCATCGCTCCCTCCTTTGCACATCTCCTGGCAAGTTGGGCTCAGATATTCTCCGAGTTTCTTCTCGTGCCTTTTGTGAGCTTTCTCTCCCGGACAGCAAACAACAAATGGTCCTTTTCACCCAGGAGATAAGATTGTTCATCTTCCAAAGTCACCGGCACTTGCGACGCCGGGTCTGGAGCAGTTTGAATAATGAGCCTTCGGGAGAACTCGTGTTTCTCTTTGTGTCCTTTTCTTAACAAAGACCTGAGGCTCCCAAGGCAGCGGCGCCTCCGCCAGGCACCGAGCGCGACAGGGGCTGCTTCTGAAGGGCACAAGTTACACAGAAGATTTTCTTTTCTTCCTTTTTTTTTTTTCTCCTGCACTTTTCCTATTGTATTTTTGTCATGCGCCGTCACCAAACAATTGGTCCTTTATAGAAAAATTCCCACCAGGAGCGATAGGAGTTCTGCTGCCAGATTCCCTCCTCCCTTACAACCACTGTCTTTCAGTGCCTCACATACACATTTCAATCTGAAAAGCGAACCAGAAGTTCCCTGTGTCCTTAAATCCTTGCTTTTGTGGCTCGTGTTGCTCACCCTCCCTTGGCCTCTTGCCTCCACTGCATCTCTCAGCTTCCCACTCCTTGCTCCAGTGGCATCCCTGCCCATTGACCTGTTCCTGCCTGGTCTGCTGGATGCCTTCAGCATCCCTGGGGAGAGACACAGTTCTCCCAGGCCTCAAGGGAGTGGTACCAAGGCACTGGGAAAGGCAGGAGAGGGAAAGGCTTCCAGCAGAGACAGGAAACCTGCACAGTCTCACCCCTCATCCACTTGCTGTCCAGCTGCTGGCTTTGCCTCTCCTCTGACTGTAAGGAGTGTAACAAGAAACATAGAGCTGTTCTCACAGTGTCTGCAGCTTCCCCCAAGGAGGATCAGCATCACAAACTGCTTTTCAGGCTGCTGGCTAAACATGCTGGGCTCTAAGGCTGGCTGGAAACACTCCTACAGGTGCTATGTGGCCTTTTGCATGAGCTGCTTTGGAGCTGGAACCTGTCATTGCCCTGAAAATGAAGAGGCCTGAAACTACTTAAAGTAAAAGTACAGGAAAGCTTTTTCTCAGAAATTCGTCCTCCCTTCTTGGTGTGGCCACAGAAGAGGCAGAAACACTTCATTTCCTGGGTACCAAACGTGCAAAGGTGGCTGTGAAAACTCAAGCTGGATTTTTCTTCCTTTGGTGCCTTCCAGAGGCTGCCAGTCCCCACACTTCCCAACACCCTGTGCCCTGCAGCCCAGCCTGATGTGGGTTCCCCTGAGCAACCAGGACATTGTAGCTGTGATGGATCTGGGGGACAAGCAGGAGGACAAGACCAACCAGTTGCTGAAATGATCAGGTCACCCTGGAAGCCATGAAATCTGCAGGCAGAGGCACTCCAGGGGCAGTGTGTCCCTTCCAGAGGCTGTGGAGAGGAGGGGGATGAGGGGTCTGTGCTGTCCTTGCCAGGCTGCTGCATCAGAATGGCACATTGGAGCATTTAAAATACATTAAAGGAGCCCTCCCTTTGAAGTGGGAAACTATCTCTATTTAATCAGAGAGAAACAATTTTTCAAAAGATTTTCCCCCCCACCTCCTCTTTACCTTCAGCTGTCTGGCTTCTCCTGTGGATAGTACCATGAATAAAACATGCATATCCCAATTAAATCTTGATTTAATTTCTCTTCTTTGCAAAGCTGATGAACTCGAGTGCTTTCATAAAGACACGAGCATTAGCATTCTTTTGTGCTGCACCAGCCAGTCGGAGGAACAAGGGACTGAAATAATCACCCTCCTCTCTCCTGGCCTTGCCAAGCTCTGTGCTGGCTTGGAGAACAAACCCTCGGCTGGGATCATCCTCCGGAGCAGCAGCCGGCCTGGGGAAAAGAAAAATTGGTAAATGGTGCAACAAACTTAAGTTTCTGCACCAAAAAACATACATGAAAATCCCTCTTGGAAAAGGTCTGTTCTTTCGTAAAGAAACGAAGCCTTAAAAACCAACATGCCTCAAACTTTCTTTGCTGGAGACCTTTTTCTTTAAAGAAAAAAAAAAAAAGTCTATAAACCCTCTCAGAACAAATTTCCCCCAGAAAATTGTTTTTGCCCTTCCATTTTTAATAGGGATTTTTGAAATTCATTTCCTGCGTGGCTCTATATGGTGCTGCTGAAATGTCACCATGGTGATTGTCCTTATGACATTTCCATTCAGGATTTACAGCAGGAAAACAAATCTATTGCTGGGCTGGGGGCTGCGGGGGGCTGGGGAGGGGGCTGGCCCTGCCATGGCCATGGGTTTGGGAGGGCTGGGCCCCTCAGCTCCCCGTGCCTCAGTGTCCCCACTGTGCAGTGGGGACAGGTTCAGTGCAGGGTCCTTTGGCAGAGTTGTGCTCCTGATGAAACATCCTGGTTTATGTGCTCGTGGAGCCACCTCAGAGCTGATCCTCTGTGCAGGGGGTGGTGTGGGCTGTGGATTTGTCCTGTGCCTCACGTGTGACTTGCTCTGAGCTGACCTGCTGATGGATCAGTATTCCGGGCACCAGATTCATTTTGTAAAAATAGCAATTTATTTATACCCGAAGGGAGTTTTGCTCCGAGCAGGTTCTGATTTACAGAGGTGCTGCTGTGTGTGTGCAGCCTTGGAAATATTGGATTTATTGGCTGTGCCAGACCCCGTGTGCTGGCCTTGGCAGTGCCAGCAGAGCTCCTTGGCTGTGCTGTCACCTCTCTGGGCAGGGGAGGAAAAGATTCCTTTGCATCCTGACTTCTTATCTGTGCTGTGGGGAACAGCACCCTGTCCCTGCCTCCACCCCTGGACAGCAGAGAGGGGCAGGAGGAGCCTTCAGGTACCTGCCAAGGGAAGGTGGGGTGTGCAGGGGGGGAAAGCAGGGACCGAAGTGCTGGTACCTGTTCAGCCAGATAATGAAAAGCTGCCCGAAGCACCGCCAACCTTTCTTTCATCACGACATTGTTCATTATAAAGCCAGAAAGAATTAGCTATGCTGTGTTATCAGATAGAAAAAAAATATTAATAACAGAAATGGGAGAGAGAAAGGAGAAATTTTGGGTGAGTTAATTAAAGCATACATCCTCAATGAGTTATGAAGTAGCTGGACAGGCTCCCTCAGGCTTGGCTGCCCCTGAGAGCAGAGACACCGTCTTGGAAGAAACTTGTCAGCTCGAGCAACTTTTCCTTCCAAGGACCAGCATGTGGGTGGTGTTCCCAGCTGTCAGGGCAGGGTGAGAGCTCCAAGAACAGAGCTGGTTTCCCCACTGGTGGGTTCCTTTCAGCATGAGGCAGCTGGAACTGGAGCGCGTCTGCTGGGTGAGGCTCTGGGGCTCCAGGGCTCTGCTCATAACCCTCCTCACCAGGAACAACATGAATGATTCCATCCCACAAAAAAACACAGACAGACTCTGCATCCACACAACTTCATATCCAGCACCACTGGATGCAAAGGCTTCTCCCAGTGCCAGCCCAGCTCTCACACCCTGATAAATCATGTTCCATAGGTATTGGCTCTCAGCAAACCCCTGGATGTGTGTGAGCAGCAGTAGAACACTCCACAGCCTGCATGGGGTTAATGAAGAGCGGCACCCTTGTGCTAAGTTACAGAGCAAAGCTCAATTAAGTTGGGAACTGAAATGGATAATTCCATTAAAATGGATTTATTCACTGTGCCGCTGCCGATATGTGTCACGCTGAGGAATAGTTTCAATGAAAGTTTGTATTTCACCAAGTTTGCTCGATGTTCTTATCCCTGGGTGCCTGTGGGGAGTGGAGGAACCACTAGTACATGTTGCAGAGCTGTAGTTGCCATCCTCCCCTGCCTGAGCCGGGACCCTGGGCACAGGCTGGCACTGGCTGTGCTGACAGGGTGGGCACGAGGCCAGGAGCTGGTGTGTCTGGGTCCCCAGCAACAAGGGGAGATGTGAGGTGCTGGTCCTCGGGCTGGAGAGAGATGAAGCTCAGCACACAAAGTACCCATAAACAGATACCATGCAGGTCTCACTCCCACTTTGTTGGAACCAGCCTTATTTTTACCTATTTATTTGTTGTTGGGCCTGGAAAGGTACAGAAAAAGGGATCAGCTCAGGATGCCTTTGTGGGGAAAGCACAGCTATCCCCTTTGCCCAGGCACAGCTTCGGGAAAGCTCTAGAAACCCTGCTGGAAGCCCTGGCACAGCGGGCATCACCTCATGTCCATCTGCACCAGCACCCAGCCCCAGCTCCTGCAGTGCTGCTGCCCCACCAGCACATCCATTCATCCCAGAAGCACCAGGCTACAAAGGGGGAAATAAAAAACAGCCCTTGAACACTTAAGGAGTGGAATTGTTTCATTCTCTCCAAAGGTCAGTTGCTTTAAACTCGGTTCAAGTCACCAGGGCACCTTCCAGTTTCTCTTCTTCTGTTTAATTCTCAGCAGTTCGTTAAAGTCTGACCTTCCTGCTCTTGGCGACAGCTTACGACAGCCAGCCAGAGACGAGCCCTTCTGCTTCTGAGGCCGTTAAACTGCCAGCAATATTTTAGGTTCTTTGCTTAATATTTCCGATAGCGACTCCTCAGTCGCCATCGGAACCCTTGGCAGGCAGCAGAGAGCAGACAAAGCAGAAGATAATAGGAAAGAATAGAAGAACGAAGCCACCCAATGCCATTTCTTGTGAGCTGAGGAAAGGTCAGGTGAGGTTGTGGACAGTTATCTCCCACCACTGCTCATAAAGCTCAGGAGAGCTCATGGCCACGAGCGGCTGCTTCAAACAAAGAGATATTTAATTAAAGCCCACAAAAAGAAAAAGAAGGATAAGTGCTTTAGAGATAAATTCCTACCACCTATCCAGGCTTGGAGGTGCATTAAAGCTGAGATTTAATCCTCCTGTAGGTGCTTGGCTGGTGCCTGGGCATCAGCTGTGCCTGGGTATGGCCTGGAGACATCCCGGGATGGGGCTGTGAGGTTTGGGGAGTGTGAGCTCAGGGGAGCTCTGCTCTGGCAGGGACATGACAACAACATCAGTGTCCGAGGCAATACCCACAGCTGGGGAAAGGCTGCGAGGTCGGTGCTCAGCACCATCCATCCCTGCAGTGCTGGCTGAGCATCCCGTGGTCCCTCACAAAGGCAGGGGGAGGATGTCAGCTGAGACCAGCTGCCTCTGAGCAGGCTGCTCTGGCTGCCGAGGGTATTTAGACATCACGTTTTATTTGTTTGCCTAATTAAACCACAGGTATATCTGGCTCTTCCCTGCCTGACCGTCCAGGGCCGTTCTGAGGGAGGTGTTGATTGTGCCGCTGCAGCTCAACGGGGGGTTTGTGCAGAGCCAGGTCCCCGAAGAGTGGCAGTTTAATAAAAACACCAGCATGATTTATCATCTCGCAGGCTTGGGAGCAGCCTCTCTCTCCAGGTGAAAAACACCCTCTGAATCCGCTCTCTTAATTTGCATAGGTAATGGTCATATCATTTACAGCTCATTAGGAGCAGAGCGGGGTGACAAAACAAAAATTCAGAAACGCTGAGCTAGGGAGAAACCCGGTCCCTGCCTGGAGAGGAGACACCGGGGTGCTCCAAAGTGAGGGTTAAAAAAGCCAGAGCCATGTCTGGGAGACAGGAAAATGTAACTGGAAGATCCACGGGTCATTTAGACCTTATGAAATGTAACGTATGAGGAGCGATTTGCTGAATGAAGGATAAAATTGTCCTGTTGTGGCCATGGCAGCCCTAAACGGCTTGTGCCGGGGAGCTCGTGTGCTGCCTTCAAGGTGAAACGGATGGGAAGGAGATAATTGAATTGTAGCACAGAGCAGGGAACGGGATGGAGCTGGCACACGGATGCTGCCAGGCAATTCCTGGCTCTCTCCTTCCAGGGTCACCGTGTGGGGTCCCTGGAAGACAGGACAGTGCTGCCTGTGGGGCCGGGACAGCGGCTGAATCGTGACCCTACCGGGTCCTCTGCTGCTCCAAGTGCCCTGGGGATTACCCAGAGAACTTAAAGAGCGGGAGAAAATAATAAGTTGAATATGAGGCAGCCCTGGTGAGAAGGGCTTTTGTCAGGAGCTCATAAATTAATCTCCGAGGATTAGACTCTGTGTGCCGGTAACGCTCCTGGGGTGCTTTATTTACATGCTAATAACCAGAAAAATAATCAGAAGAAGAAAGCAGGGCAAGTTCTCACAACTTTCAGGAGCAGCTGGAAATAAAGCAGGAACTGGCTCCTCTGTCCTAAAAGGGTAATTCCAACTGCTCAGCACTGGGGTTGGTCTCTCCCCTTTCCAGGTACCACTTAAGACACCACTTTCCTTCTGGAAAGCACCATCAGCCAGGAGGATGCCTGGCTGGATAACCCACCCCGACACTCTGATTTGCTCCTGCTTGTTGACACGGCTGCTCTGCTCTCCTTTAATTGTGGTTATTTTAGGATGGAAGTACAGCTGGGGGTGTGTCATTCCTTGCTGTGTTGCCCAACAGGCAGTTCCCCCGAGCTGCCGAGCATAAACCCAACTCTCTGGTGAGGAAATGTTGCAAATGTAATATAAAGCTGATACACTCTCAAAATCTAATTGTTCCCAGCCGTCACCCCATCAAATTAGAGACACACTCTCCGTCTGCTTTTCGTAGGGATGGGTGAGGAGCATCCATCACCTCTGCAGGGCCCTGGAGAGCCCCAGGAACTGCTGCTCCTGCACCAGGTCTGGGGTTGTGCAGGTGAGGGCTGGGATTTCTTCTCTCTCCCCTCTCCTCTCCTTCTGGCACCGTTTTGCTCACTCACAGCAGCGAGGAGCATCATCTCCTTGGTGTTGGAAATCCTCTTCAGCAGCCAGAAAGCACCAACAGCTGCCACGGCTGCTGGGAAGGCTCTGGGAGCCCTGGCAGCAGCATCAGGGCACCCGGCCAAGACTTCTGCTCTTGCTTTCTGCTCTCCCCCATCCGTGTTCCTTCCCAGGGCGGGAAGGTTTGAACGCCTCTGAGGGCAGAGGGATAACACCAGGCAGGCAAGTCCTACTCCACTGACTGGCTTGAGGAAAACCTGGACTGTTAATGCTAAGCTCCAGCCCATGGAACACAGAAAGTGGTATTAAAGGATTTGCTTTTCATGACCATAACTCAGAGTTAACGTATATTTGATGTTTAATGTATGAACCACAGGTGATTTCAGACTGGCACGGCCTTTTCTAAATAGTGTTTTAATCTTAGGGGGTTTTTCAGTTTTTTAAGGTTCGGCTACTCAGCCTGTCAGAGGAGAGGAGAACAAAACCACAGCAAAGCTGGGGATGAGAATCCAATGTGGGCAGAGGCTTTTGTTCCGTCTTTTATTGAGGTTTTACCTCTAATCTCTGCCTTTTTGATGCAATTTAAGATTAGGGAAATGAAAGGCAAGGCTGCCTGTGAACGGTTATCCAAACAGGACAGCCGAGGGGCACTTCCAGGCATTGTTGTAAGAGGCTTTGGGCAGCTTTCCCCAAAGGGAGAAGCCAGAGACTCTGCAGCAGCCCCTG
This sequence comes from Corapipo altera, assembly GCF_003945725.1. Classification (NCBI taxonomy): domain Eukaryota; kingdom Metazoa; phylum Chordata; class Aves; order Passeriformes; family Pipridae; genus Corapipo; species Corapipo altera. The sequence goes on along the minus strand of NW_020884916.1, from coordinate 669,506 downwards.
AGGTCCTGTGGGAGTGGGAATGGAGCATCTCCCACTCTGCAACAAACCTCCTGCCATCGTGGTCCCATCCTCATCTGCTGGGAGGCAATTCCTGGCAGAAGGGGTGTTGGGATGCTGGGTTAAAGGGTCCTATGTTGGGCTCCATCAGGGTCCCAGCTGCTTGGATAATGTGTGAGGAAATAAACCCACTTCCCCCTCACCTGTGCTGGCTCCAGTGGGAATCTGTGTTGGATGCCTTTTCAGGGATGCCCCCAAGCCCAGTCAGAACCCCATCACCATGGGCAGGAATTGTATTGGTACTCCCAGTTGGTGGATACCTTGAATGGCTCAGAAAATGGGATAAAACCAAGTTCCTGCCAGGAAAAACAACTTGAATAATCAAGTCCCTTCTCGTGGTGCTGGTGATAAATTCACACTGCTTACCCTGACGAGCTGAAAGGTCACGAATAGACCTTCTGAAATAATTATTAAATAACTTTGCCATTTGTTCAGGATCAGTTGCAACCTCATTACTGGGAGTGGGAGATGGTATCTCTGCATCCTGGGCATGGATCCAAAGAGGTCATTAGTAGCAATCATCCCAAATTTTGCAAGGGGAGGGAAAATTTCTCTTCAACCAACACACAGAGCTTTCCAGGGTTTTGTCTTTCTGATAAACAATCTGTGAGGACTTGGGAGATCCATCTTCCCTCTTTGGATCATATATATGTTTCAGTAGCCTTGAAGGGGGTGAAGGGCAGAGTTGGAAAGAAATGTTCTGTCACTGCAAAGCTTCAAGCTCAGCAAATAATCAAGAATCATAAATTAAATCCTCTCCAGTCCTCAGGACATTTGCCTCGCTGTGTGCTGTGGTGTTACCGGTCGCACACGGGACGTGTCTTTAAACCCAAAACGTGTTTCTTGATCAGAAGTGGGAATCAATCCAACAAGGGTTGCTTCTTTCAAGTTAAACAAAGGTTCCCCCAGCCCAGTGCGAGCTCATTCACATTTCCAGTCAAATTAAACATTATTTGGGCTTTGGCAAAGAAGAAAAAGCAGCATTTCCACACAACCTTTCCCCTGCAGCTTGTCAGCCACGACGAGGACACAAAGACGGTGAGTTCAGGCTGTGGTTGAAGGAGGTTTCAGGTGTGAAGAGATGGGCATCAATAACCTGGCTTGTGTGCTCTCTGCCTGCTTTCCAGCCAAGGTTCCAGCTGTGCTGGGCCTTTCTGCAGCTCCTCAGGCTCTGGATGTCCCCAGCATCCCCCCTGGAGCCCTGGCAGCCCCTGTGCTGCCAGCCTGGCAGAGCCGGTAATGGGATCAGCTGGGGAGAGCCATCAGTGGAACCGTTTGCCCTCCACTTTTATTGTGCTGAAAATTTAATTGGCTGATGATTCAAAGAGGAGAAATCTTTTCTCTTTACTTTTATCTGGCAGCTGCCTTTGTCCTCCCGGCATTCCAACCTCAGCCACTGATTCCTCGAGGACAATCAAAACGGTCTTAGAAGAATTTCCAATACCTTCCAATGACTCACTTTCTAATAAAGAGTGTGTCACACTGCAGACAGCAGCGCTCCCAGCCTGGGATTCAGCTCCTGGTGGAGCAGAGAGCAGCTCAATTGCTCACCCTTATCATTATCCAAGGGGATTGGAAGCTGACTCTCAGCCCCTCGAGGGAATGGAGGAAGGAGAAGCCATCGAGACTTGCTTCTGCATTTCAGGGGTCAGCTCTGCCCTGGCTGAAGTAGCCAAAAGCATTGATTGTTTAAAGCCATATGACTCTCTAAACTAAATGCAGGGATGCCCTGGGTCAACTGCTGACATAGAATTGCTGGCAATTCCTGGCAATATCAGAAAAACCAAGGCAGGCTCTGGATCCATCAGGTCAGCACCAAATATTTAACCTGTCCCCAGCTTGTTCCTGGTGCCCTGAAGCCAATGGCTCTCCCACCGCTGGCTGCTGCTGCACCCAGATGGAATATTGCAAACCATGGGGCTGGGCTATCAGCCCGTGAGGTCAGCCAGTCTGTCCCTGGCTCCAGGGCTCCATCGTCCCACCAAACCTGCTCCTGCCAGTCCAGTCTGTCCCCAGCAGTATTCCACACGTTCCCCTGCACTGCTCAGAGCCTCACCTTGGCATCACAGGCGCGTTTCTGATGTCGAACATGAATGCTCCTTGCTGCAGTTTATGTTTATCTTGTCATCCTCACAGCAAACATGAAAACCTGTTTATTCTCTCCCTTTTCAGAGCTTTCCTTTAAATGTTTGAAGACTGTTTGCATGTCTCCCCTCATCTTTCTTCACTGGAATAAGCAAATCAAAATTCCCTCCACTCCTCTCCCGTGTCAGTGTTTTAACCTCCCTGTCTGCTCTGGTTGCTGTCCCCCAAACCCTCCCCAGTACATTCCCATCCTCGGGAGTGGCATTCTCTCTGGGCAGCAGGATGGGCAGAGGCCTGGGTGGCATTGGAAAGCTTTGTTTCTGCTGATTCTGCCATTTTTTGCCCAGTTGACAAATGAGGAGTGTCCCTCCCTCCTGATTTTGTCACCAGCACATGGAAGTGGCTGTTGGTGCTTTCCCTGGGGTTCTCCAGGGGACCAGAGCAAAGGAAACCTCTCCAGCTTGTTGCCTGTACAGGGAAAAGCTGATGTTGGAGTTTCTGGACCTTTTTTCCAGGAGCATCTCAACACATGGGGAAGAAGCTCTGGGGAGTGTGGAGGAAGAGAGGGAGAACACACTGCCAGAGCTTTCATTTAACTAAAGAGCAAAGTAACATTGTGCTCCATTGATTACACATTTTTTGTGCCTGTTGTGACATTTGCAGGAAGACTAATTTATTCAAGCATGGAAATCTTTAAAAACTTAATTAAGTTATTTCTGCTATTTCCATGCCTTATTGTTTCGACTTCACATTTAACTTTTATTTCTGGTTAATGTCTTTGAGGAAAAAAAACAACTAGAAGGAGAAAAGAAATCGAAAGGAAAAGGAAGATGCAGCAGAAATCCTGGTTTGTGCCTTCTGTGGGAGCTGTTTGGGGGTCTGTCCCATGAGAACTGGTCTCTGGCTCTGGCTGGCATTTGGGCAGGAGGGTCACCAGAGCTGGGTGACCTTGGCCTTGTGCCTGCTCCCTGCAGGTGGGTCCTGGCTCCAGCTGGGACAGCAGGACACTTCAGAAGTGGATGGGGAGGGTGGGAGAGGTGGTGATGGTGGAAGAACTGGTGGGCTGAGCGTTGGCTCCCATCTCCAGGCTTTCTGAGGTATCCCAGACAGCACTGCTTTGCATCCAGTGGGGATGAAGCGAGTGCCAAAGTGTTGTCAGGCTCTGCTTTGCTGCTCCCCACCGTGTGTGTATTCCCTGGACTCCCATGCATCCTGCTTTCCCTGCCTCCATGGGCAAACAGGCAGCAAGAGGAGGTGGCAGGGCAGGGTTGATGCCTCTGGGCCTCCAGAAGTTGAAATAATGGCAGAAAACAGCCCAGGCAGCTTTGCTGAGCCCCAGAGGGGACCTGCAGCCCCAGGAGCTGCTGTTTTGCTGAACAGGAGGCTCTGAAGGGCACAAGACACTGCCAGCAGGGCTAAATGCTGCATTAATAAAGTTTCTGTCAGTAAATTCACTAATTAAGGCTCACAGATGGAGCTGGAAGGAATGCTTGTGGTGAAACCCAAGGAGTGTGAACACTGCCTGCTTTGGAGGCAGGCTGCAAGTCTGGAGAAAAAATGGGGAACAAAGAAAAGCCACCAGGAGTTTCAAAAAGCTTCCCCTGCAACTCCAGAAAGTGGGATGAGCCCAAGGGTTGGGTTTGGGGGCTGTGAGTGAGCCTGGCCTTGGTGAGCTGGGGCTTGGCCAGGTGCTACAGTCCTGGTTTCACTGTGGTTTTACAGCAAAGCTGCCCAGGAGCCGGGTTTGAAGCGAGTCCAGGTTTGTCAGGCCCCAGGTCAGCGCCCTAAGCACCAATCTCCTTGTGCATGACAGCAAAGATGGATACAAGGAGGAACCACCACGGCTGTGGAAACCCCCAGAGCCATAAAAAGCTCCAGCCATAAATGACAAAGTGCTGGAAAGTCTCCTGGTAGCAGCAGGGCTGGGGGAAGAGTAATCCCCCTGCTCTCCAGTATTTGCCAGGCATTAGGCTGATTTCCCTTGGGCTTCCCACCAGGCATTCGGACTTCTTGCTGGGTTTCTCTGTATTATTTTTAAGTCGTTACCCTCCACCTCCTCTTCCGACTCGGGAGCTCTTACAGGATGAATTTACAGTGTGACTCCTCGGGGCACAGCAGTGCTTGGAGTTCCTGTGCTGATGGAAGTGGCTCCCAGGTGGCTTTTTCCCTCCTGTGCTGGAAGGTGCCTGTCAGAGGGGAATGTTCATCTCCTCTGAGTGGGCTGAGGGTCCAGGCTCCCTCACCATGTTCCAGCCTCTTCCCAAATATCGTGTGTGTGGGTGGGAAATGGGAATGGCAGCGCAGGTCTGGGTGCCTCAGGAATCACCTGGTGCTGGTCCTGACTGGGGGGGGTGAAGGGAGCTGATTCCAGGGACAGTGAAGGGAGCTGGCTGCAGGGGATCGAATGGAGGGTGCCAGGGAGCTGCTCTGTGCTCGGCAGGGAGTGCATCCCTCTCTTCTGCAGCAGCGTTTCTGCGTTCCCTCCTCTCTGTAGCTACGGCAACATTTGTATTTGTCAGCCTATGGCGATCCTCTGCATATGGAATACATTTGCTTTGGGTGTTTGCCATTAACATTTTCATTTCTGTTTAGCATCAGGAGTTTTCGATTACTGGCCTCGCAGAGCAGTGAGTAAGCTGTTGTGTTCATGCTCTCTTTGTTTTCATTTCCACATCCCATCCCAGTGAACTCCAGGACAGGAGCCCTGCCCTGGGGAACACAGGGAGGAATCCAGTGTTTGGGGCTGGCTGATCTCAGGTGGTTGTTGGTTTTCAGGGTCTGACTTTATCTGAGACCACATTGCACTGAGGGGAACAAGCAGGGGCTGAGCACCCCCCTGTCAGCTCTGTCACCACTCTGTGTCCCTGTGTGCACTCAGCTCCTCTGGGGCATGAGTGGAAAGGGGACTGAGACCAGGGAGCAGCTCAGTGCAGGTGTGACCCCAGCCTAGCAGGTCTGCAGGTGCTCTGCTGCAGGGTCTGGTCCAAAATCCTTTTCCTCTCCCTTATCCTCATCTTATCCCAGCCCTGTTTTACTTTTCCCCCACTGTGACTTTACATGTCCACTTTATAACTTAACTCCATGAAGTGGATAGAGATAAAATTGCTGTAGCCCATAAAGAAATGAGGGACAAGTAATGCACATCCTGGCTGAAACAGCAAACTCCGGATTTCCAAAGTGCCGCCTCCCTAAACTCTAAGTAAAGCCATAATGTTTAGAAGTGGCCATTGAAGGAGCAATAAATGGCTGCCAGGTTGGGTAAAGAGCAGCGTTGGCAGAGCTGAAAGCCCTCGATCACGAGCACCACACGTGCTCCTCCCTGGCAGTGCAGAGCCCAGGCTGGCAGCAGCAGGGGCTGTGAGTCACTGGGGGCCAGGGAGGTGGTGATGGACAAGCAGTAGACCAGCACTGGACAAAGAGATGCTTAAGCTCAGAAGTTCTAGGAAGTTTCCCCTGGTCATCCTGCAAATAATCGATTCCCCCTTGATCCAGGACAACTTTCCTTTTCCAGCTTTCTAGAACAGAGGACAAAAATTCCTGTGTTTTTCTCACCAGCCTGGAGATCCACCTGCAGCATCTCCTCCTCCCTGAGGTGCTGCCTCTCCCCACAGCCGAGGGCCAAGTTTCTGGCTGATGCCAATGGCACCATCTCTGCTCCCGACCCTGTTGCACACCCATCACTGTGCCCTCCACCCCTGTGCTGCCACGGGGAGGGCTATCCCCACAGGAAGGGTGCTCCATGATGGGAAGTGTGCACACAGCACAAGTGAATGGGCCTTGGGAGCCTGCCAGCTTCCTGGAACAAATGGGGATGTGCAGAGAAAGGCAGGAAAATCATCCTCACACAGGGTGCAAAGGGGATGCTGGAAGCTGGCGAGGCTGAGGAGTTTTGTGACTGTCCCAAATGCTGTTCACATCAGATTTAAAATCTGGGTTTCCTTTGATTTGAAATGATTTTAAAGGTTCCTGCACTCCTGCAATGTAATTATCCCAAAGATTTCTGGGAGAGTTCTTTTCTGCCCCTTTGTTCCCAAGGAGGCTCTGTAAGAATGCTACGAGGTTACAGCCATTATGGCGTGTAATGCAAACAGGGCCATTTATTGCCTTTTTATGAGGGTAATGCAGCACCACCCAATAAATTCTGCAGGAAGGATTCGATGGAGAAAAGGCTGAGATTCAGCCACAGCGGGGTCAGCCAACGGGAGCTCTAATTTCAGATGGAAATAGTTAAGGGGGCAAAAGGCATATTTTTCACTCTCCTGTTTTGGAAAGGGTAGGGAAGGATGAGAGCTGAGGAAAAGCAGAGGAGGGAGCAGATATAAATGCTGACTCAAAGAGGAGGAGAAGGTCCCGAGCCGCCAGTGCAGAAGCCACAGCTCAAGAGATGCTGACTGGCCTTTCTCCCCTTCCCTGTGCCAGTCCTTGTGAGGTCTGACAGGGATGGCTCCTGCTTGTTCCTGCTTGGGAATGCACAGCCAGGAAGAAACACGTGTGTAGTGGGAGACAAGAGCAGAAATGCCCCCGATGAACCCCCCCTGATGCTCGTGTGGGACATACCCTGATGGGACATACCCTGAGTGTGAGGCCGTCCCCCACGCGTGGTCAGGGAGCCCCACGGTGCCCATGTGTGAGCCTGGCTGTGCCAGGATAGCTGGCTGTGCCAGGAGAGCTGGCTGCTGCCCCTCTGCCCCACCACAACCACCGGCCCTGCAGTCGTGTTTGCCTTAATCAGTTCATTACAGCAAACGGGGATCAATGAGAACGGGGTATTGATCACAAATTCATACCTGAGAACTGCGCTGCTGCTCCCGGGTCATTCCTCAGTGGCAGGGATGGATCCCTCCCTCCCCTCCTGTGCAGAATTCCCAGCCAGTACCCGCCCTCCTCCCGCGGGCAGAGATGCTGCAACTCAACCCGTGCTGGGCCCACTCTTGGGCTGGTTCCATCTCACTGCTTTGGCCAAAGGCCACTCAGAGCACGGCCACGGAGCCTCAGCTCCCTCCCTCCGTCCCAGCTGCGGACACTCACGGCAGCCCGGGGATGTCCCTCCAGATGTGCACAACCTCTGGAGCCGAGCGTGGCCGCTCCCACAGAGAGGCAGACACGGACCTTGGCTGCCCGTGGAACAGCCCAGCCAGGCTGCAGTGGCTGCAGCTGCCGCTTGACAGCTGAGCTGCTCCTTCATGCTTCTCTTGTTCTCCCCGCTCGGAATTGATAGATCAAAATTCCCCGCAAACGACCGGTTTCATGGGCCGTTTCCCCTGCTGTCAATACAAGGCGCTGAGAACTGTCAGCGCCTCCCTCCCCGTCAAAGAAAGATTCAGTTATTTATCGCTACCTCTTAGAAAACTAATTGTATTGCTAATTGTTCTTTTCCTGGGAGGAATGTTACATTTTTTTCAGGTGAATGGCTTCAGGCAGTTTAAGGGTTTATAAAGAGTCTTTCATCAAACATGTGATTCAGGAATGAACTCACTGAGATGACATTTCCCTTCCAATTTTCTGTTTATATTATCGAAGGGGGGATTGCCAGAAGCCCAGGGCTGGAGCTGCTAACCTGATTCATTCCCTGCACAGGGATGGGACTCGGTCCAGATGAATTTTACTAAATTGGCCATGTTTATATGTAATGGTAACAATAATACATTTTATCTATCTCCTGTTGAACTCAAGAGGAGTTCTCCCAGTAAGTTTGACAGAAAGAGGATCAAGCTGCTGCTTAAATTTCTCCTTGGAGAACCCCGGGGTAATTTTCTTCCACCACTTCAGACTCTGAGAAGGACTGGGAGCAGCCCAAGGATCCTCATGCATCCCTCTCCTGAAGGAAGATGCCATGGGAGACAGGAAGGGAGGAGGGGGGCCACAGGATAGTCGAGGGCACAGGAGTATCAAATCCATCTTCCAGGAACACGTCAGGATTTAAAGGTCTCCTTTCCCAGCAGGCAGGAGCTCTCCTGTCACATCTTCTGCCTTTTCAAGACCACGATAAATCTTCCTGCTTAACACACCCTGGAGTGACAGCATCAATCATTTATTGCTGGCACCAGTTCTCAAGCTTCCTGACCCCTTCCTTGCTTGGAGAAGGAGGTGCATCCATGGAGCCTTGGCACTGTTCATCCATGTGCTCCCTCTCCAGCTCCTCCTGGTGCTGCCCCATCCCTCCCCACATGGAGAAGAAGCTCCATGGGGGCTCTAAGAGGGTCTGAGCTCCCAGGGCCAAACGACCCCTTTCCCCAGCCTGGGAAGAGCAGGAGGGATGTGATTCCATTCTAATTTTCACAGCATTAGGAGTAAAGTGGGAGCTTGTGCCAGGCCAAATCCCCTCCCTGATTGTGCAGGATGAAATGCAGCAGCGAGGGACACATAACCCTTCACTGCACGGCGGTGCAGGCACTGATTTACATGCTGCTCCTCCTTTAATGGTGCCTGTGCACCTGAAGATGGCAACGAGCTGTAAAAACAAACAAACACACATTTATCCCCCAGTCCCTCTGCTCTGAGGTGTCCCAGAACCTGTGCCCAGTCTTGTTTTACCTTCTGCAGGTATGGGGCAAGGAGAAGCCCTGTTCCTCTGCCAGGGTCAGCTCAGGGGTTCAGCCTCAGGCAGGATCACAGACCCTTCCAGCTAGAATCCTTTACCCCACCACCCTTAGCCCCCTCTGGTCCATGGGATGCCCTGATCCTGGGGCACTCAGTGCCTGACTGGGCTCTGCCAACCCAAGAGGAACTTCTCCTTCTCTGAACAGGAGCATAGCCAGGGATTCACTGCAGCAGCCTGATCCAGCATCTTACAGTAAATCAATGAAACTTCCGTGCCTTGACAAGCCCTTGCCACTTAAATAGACAAGAAACAGGTAGGGATGGATGCTGCAGGTTCCTCCAGATCATGAGGCATAAATCTCAAGAGAACAGCAGCGGAAGATAAAACACTGCTGGAAGCAAAGGACAGGATTTAGGATTTGTTTCGAGGTTGTCATTTCGACAGCGAGGAAAAAACATTTTTTCTGCCCAGGGTTAGCAATTAGTGTGGCTGCAGGGAAAGGTAACACGGTGCTGAGCATGGCAAAGCCCTTGCTACAGATGCCTTGATGCTGGCTGATAATTTCTGAAATCATAGAATTATTTAGCTTGGAAAAGACCTTTAAGACCACTGAGTCCAACCATAGTCCAATGCTGTGGAGCAGCTGGTAAGGATCTGGTGATGGGATGGCAGTGGTTAGAGGGCACTGGCTGCCAAGGTAGTGAGCTTGGTGTGATCAGCCCAGATGGACAGGGAAGGAGACAGAGAAGCACAAATGGGAATTAACGAATTCAAGAGCCAGATTAGCTCCCACAGTTTAGCAGCTCGTGCTGCCCCAGCTCTCCAGCTGGCAGGGATCTGTCCCAGTCAGCTCCCCGTGCAGCCGCAGGGCAGAGCCAGCCGGCCCCTCGCAGCCTCCGCTGGTGCTGCCTCTGGGAGAACAAACCCTTCTTGTTTGGGAGAACAAATGCTAAAGCCATTACGTCCCTCTCATCGCCGTTCCGAGGGGAGCCTGGGCTGCGCTGCTGCGAGTGGAAATGTCATTTCTGAAATGTAATTTGGCTGGAGCACGCTGCAGGACAGCAGCAGCTGCGGAGGCAAATCCAAATAACGCTCGGCACTGTAATTGCATATGTAAAAATGGGAAAGAAGAGAGCGAGAGGAAGCGGCTTCCTCTGCTCTGCTGGGTATTACAGATGTAGCTGTCATCCTCTTTCCCTGCCGGAGTGGTTGTAGGTGTTCAGTCCTGGTACTCCGCTGGGTGTTGTTGAGAGATTGGAATATAATTTCCGATGTGCAGAGGTCAAACCATGAGGCTCTACAGGTGCCCTGTGCCTCTGACAAGGACTTACCCAGCTTAGAGCTTGATCACAAGTCCCTCTGCGAGGCCGGAGGCCCTGGAGCAGGCGAGCTGTGAGTGCAGCTGTGGTGGTGTGGGAAGGGGGGCAGTGGCAGCACAGAACACCCCACACCCCCCAGCAGGTGCCTTCTGAGCTTTCCCAGTGTGTTGGCATCACCCTGCTCATGGTCCTGCAAGGCCTTCCCTGAGGTGCTGTGATCAGATGCCTGAGGGATGCCGGGATCGGGCTCCTTCCATTCCCTGTTCTGCTGGGGGGATGGATGGATGGATGGATGGATGGATGGGGGGGGATGGATGGATGGGTGGGGGGGGGGGGATGGATGGATGGATGGATGGATGGATGGATGTGCAGATCCATCCTTGTACTCACTGACCTCCTGAAATGACCTGTGTCCTCTCCATGGTCTGCTAAACCGACTGTGTCACCTCTGAATCACCAGTATTTGCTCTATGCTAAAAAGTTCCCTGTTAAATCCCTTAAGGTGCTTTGCAGAAGAAATACAATATTGTTTGTGTCCTAAATGAGATAGCTGCTTCATACAGACATTAATCAATATATGAAGGAGGCACCCTCAGGGAAGACAGAGTTCTTTGCTTTCAGGTGAACTCTTTGCTGTCTTACACTCCAGATTATGAAAACTGAAATCAGTTTATCAATCTAATTTTCTGCTCACAATTGATACTTTTATTTTTCAATTTGTTCTAATCAGGCAGCAGAGCTAAACAGAGTTGTTCCTTCTGTGAACCACCTGTGTCCTCTTCCCAGTTTGCCTGGATCCCACACCCCACTGTTCAGGTTTGTAGTGGGGGATGTCCATCCCATCTACCAGATGGGATACAGAACCAATGTTCCCTCATGCTATGGGATTGTTGGAATTTGAGTGTTATCCTCTTTGTGAGGCTGAGTTATCCTGCTCCTGTAATTTCATCCAGCTTCCCTAAATTATTCATCTTTTTCAATAGGCCATGAGAGCCTTCTGCTCCCTCTCCTAAATTATTTTGCAGCAAACAGAGCGAGTGCAGAGGCAGCAGTGGCTCCACAGTAGAGGATGATCTCCACAGATCTCTGTCACGGGGGGCACCTTGGGGCTGAGATAACTCCCATGTGCAGCCAGAGCCTCCCAAGGACCAGGCTGTGTTGGGAAGGGTAAATCTTTCCTCTGATGGACCGAACATTTTCTTCCCAAGGCATTTGCCAGGGAATCCCCGATGGCACTCTGCTGTTCCAAGCAGCTCCAGTGCTCACTTGCTTCAGGTTGTAAATGCTTTCTATTTCTTACAAGCTGTGAGTCTGATGAAAGTGTAGCAAACCCACGACCCAGCAGCAGAGGAAGCAAACTGTGCAGCACACGGCGTTGTGCTCCTATAGGGTGTCTTCAAGTGTGCCGGGTAATGATCCAGCAGCTGTGAATCCATACAAACCAGCGCTGCTCCGAAGGGCTGTAATTATTAATCTGCTAACGCAGACACAATACACTCAGCCTCCCTCTCAGCCTCTCCCAGGAAAGGGAAATAATGCTGCAGCGGCAATTACCTTAATGCAATTATCTCAGATGTGAAATTCCACCACGGCACTCGGTGTCCTGCTTCGTGCAGAACGGACGGGGAGTGGGGGCTCTCCCAGGGCTCTGGGCTCCAGGTTGGGGCCTTGCTCCTGGTGCCAGCAGGAGCTGGTGCCCCTCGTCACCTAAAGCCACGGTGGAAGCAGAACCTGGGCACTGCCACATCCTGCAGTCTGGGTTCCCAAGGGATGCTCCACGCCAGGGGCGTGAGCAGAGCCGAGTCCTGAACAAGGATTCCTGAACCAGGTGGCATCACACGGGCAGTGGGGGCAGCCCTCCACCCAGATCTTGTTTAGACACAAATCTCTGAGGCCTTTCCCAAGGATAAAGGAAATATAGGAAGCCATGCTCGGGATAATCCCTGGGTTAATGTTAAACACCAACACCATCCCTCCCACTTGCAGAGCCCATGGCAACCCATCATTAAGGACACAGTGGGAAGGCCTGAGCTGCAGAAAGTTCCTTGAAACGCTCGTGCACACACACTCCAATCAGGCAAGAAAATGTTCTGCAATTTGTTCAAGATGGACTTGGAGACTATTTCAGCGTTCTCGTCTCCCAGGGAGGAAGGAACTAATTGCAAAGGATTTTTAAAAGGAAGATTGCAACTGGCCAAAAACAGTAAATGGATTTTACTTCCTCTGCTCTGATAAATATTTAATTACAGAGTGTAATGCAGGGATTGGGTTTAGTTCTTGCTTGTTTTGATGGGCTTTTGTTTGTTTTTACATGTATATTTATTTATACTCTGTTCTTCCACTGCAACTGACGTCCTCATGTGCCACCTCCACAGTGGTATCTCCTAGAATTAAATGGAATTGTCTTTTCACAGCATCAGTCCTCTCTGTCTTCGTGACCAGAGCCCATCTCCAGGAGCAGTGGTTTGAAAATGAGCCACCTCTGTGGAGCCTGATGTCTCCCTCATCTCATTGCTCCGACAGCTGCTGGTTTGTTTGGTTTGCTTTCCCCCCTCACTTTCTGGTGTCATCCTGCACAATTTTTAACATTTTATTTTTTTTAAATCTCATCCCTATAATGTAATTGCTTGAAAATGTTTATTTACTTAAGGGACTCTTTACTGAAAACTCCAGGCTCTTGACTACTAATATCATGCACTTACGTAATTGTGTAATTAAAACTGAAATCAGAAATGTTTCTTTAGGCTCCGTTTCTCACCTGTGCCCCGTCCCCAGAGCAGCACACGGGGCTGCTCCCCACACCATGTCCCCTTGTCACCTCTCCCAGCACAGCCTGGCAAGTGCCCACACTTCATCTCTCCCCAGCCTGCACTCCAGGCTGAAGAATTATTACCCATGAAAAAATCTCATTAAAATCACTGAGAATGTGCCCAAATGAAGCACCCCAGGGCCTGGCAGGCTCGTCCTGCTCTGCCTTGCTGACTCTGTCCCACACATGCCACAGCCTTCCTGGATCTCGTTTTGTGCAGCAGGATTTTTCCCAGCAGGATTGATAACAATACAGCCTCATAAATAATGTTCCCTGCATTGGTGGATTGGGGATTCTGCATTGGTGTCTGGCTATTAATGGTTGTATATTTTTCTTCATAATGTTCAAGTGCCTTATTTATGCTTAATGGGCCTGACTGTCTCTGTAAGGAGTGGTCAAATGGCTGCTGCTGGCAGGTTTGGTGGGGTTTAATGTCTCTGGTTTTAAATTGCAGAGGTCGTTACTGTTAAAGGTCCCTACACCTCCTCACAGCCAGCTGGGAACACCTGTTCTTCACTCTCTGGCCACATGTGAAGTTTGTTCCTGCAAAGGTGACTCTCTGCTCGTGTGTGTCTGCAGCACCCACAGCAGCCCAGCTGTGATAAAGCTTCAGCCTCGGCTCCAGTCACAGCTCCTTGAGGAATAGAGGTCTCTGCATCTGGCATTTGATGGCCTCAGCCATACAAGGAGCCATAAAAAGGTAAGGGCAGCTCCACCTGGAGGTCTCATTCCCCCTCGACTCCCCCAGAGTGTCACTGTGAGTCCCCAGCGCTCCCGGGCAGGAGGGAACAAACAGAACAGTTCTGGGCAGTCACAGAGCAGGGGGTGCAGAGCAGGGGGGTTTAAAGGGCTTCTCCTCTTTGCTCTTAGAAGCCACTTTACTGACAAGCAGCACCACTTGCAGCACTCGGGGTGGCTGAGCTGGGGCTTCCACAGCAGAAAACCTGCGGAGACACGGCTGGTGCTGCCCCAGCCCCATGGAGAGCAGGAGGAGGGAGGGGCAGGGCCCTGGATTTAAAACACACTGAGTCCCCAGGGAGCCATAGGGAGAGCCTCAAACTTGGCAGGCATGTTTGATGTCAGCTTTCACTGCTTCACAGATCCCACTGAACCTACATCCATCAGTGAGAGACTTTCAAAGTGCAGGGGAATAAAACTCCTCATGGATAACGGCCCCGAAAAATGCCTCTTGGCAGCTTTATTGCCTGGTGCATAGGGAAAGGAGCAGATGCACTTTCAGGACCAGAAAGTGCTCCAGTAATTCCATTAATGGCCAACCCAAGGTGAGGTGAGGGATGCGTGGAAGGGAGAGCAGCCCAGGCTGGTGGGGCTCTCCAGAGGAGTGTGGGGTTGGATCTCAGGCTGGCTTGGATCTCAACACCAGTGCTGCTGGAAGCCCAGTGGGCACGGAGAGGTTTGTACCAGCCGGGAAAACTGTCCCCACGTGTTTCCATGACAGAAAACTCCAGAGTGGGTGTGCAGGCTGCTGGGGCCCAGACCCCACTGACCCCCTGGGGCTGCCAGCCCCCAGCTCCAGCAGTGCCCACGTGCCCCTGTCCAGAGCTAAGGCCGTGCCAGCAGATGGGCTCCTGCCATCCAGATGTTGTCACCAGGAAGTCCTGTCAGGGGTTGCTGGCCGGGGTCTCGTTCTTGCCTGTCAGACTTGACATCTTCAGTGTATAATTAAATGCCAGGACGCGAGCAGCAGAGCAGGTGCATGCTAATGAGGAGATCAATTTTAATTATGATTTTAATTAAACACCCAATCCGGTAGGAAATATGACAAGCAGGCTAGAAATGCAAAATTTATACTGGGGGAAAACAACGGGGAGAGATGGGGAAGACAGAACTGAGGTGTGTGTGCCTCGAAGCACAGGCTGTGTGGGAGGGAGGATAGTTGGGTGGCTATGAGCCAGGGGGGGAATGGAGGGCATCCTCTGATTCTTCTTGTTGTCACAATTTGATGAGGAAAGCTCAAAAAACCACATTTACCATTTTGTTGCTTTTTCCCAACTCCCAGTTTTTGCTCTCTGCCAGCACTCCAGAGCTCTTGTAAACCACGGGGTGTGCAGCCACATGGTGGAAACCAGCTATAAAAGGAATTACCACCGAACAGAGATCTTTGGCAAGAGGCTTTATAGCAGCCCACGTCACGGGGGGCTGTGGTTTTGGATCATGGATCAGAGGGAACCTTTAGGATCCCTCTGTGCACAGCCTGGTACATTCGGCTGCTCAGGATTAACTCCTCCGTGAACTCCAGCAAGCTTCAAAAGAACAAATCCCTCTCCAGACTACAGCCTCCCCAGAACAGGAAACCCTCCATCACTCCTGCCACGGATAACAGCCACTGTGTTACTCATCCCAATCTGTCTGGCTCCTGACCCACTTCCCTCAGATTGGTCTCTTCCCAGCACAGGTGGAACCAAGGCAGCTTGTGCCACCCCTGCCCTCTCGCCACGTCCCCTCCCTGCAGGAGGTGGTTGTTCCACAATCCCACAGGGAAAGAGGAGCCATGGGATGCTGGTCCAGGCCCCTGGGGAGGACCAGGAGCAATGAGCACAGACTGTCTCATCCAAATGGAATGAGGCTGAGCATGGATGTAACATGAGGCCAAACGCAGGGAGTGGGCGTTTTAAGCTCATTGGTTACCTGAGCTCACCCCTGGGCTCCCTCCCTCCCCCCAGCCTCCCCCTGCCTGCAGAATTATTGATTTTGCTGGGTTTCGCTGTTCCATATCATAAATTGACTTCAGCAACTCTTTTCCCTAACTAATGAGGCCATTAGCAATAGGGTGTGGGTGGACAGGCAGCTCACCCAGATCAATGAGACGAGGGGACATGTCTGTGCAGAGAGACAGGAGGAGGTGGGACCCCCCCAGACACAGGGTACACCCATCCCTACCCCCGCCATCCCTCCCGTGCTGGGGGTCAGCCCAGGAGCCCCCAGTCCCCAGAGGGATCTGCAGGGCACAGCCCCAGGGTGACGTGGTGAGGACCAGCACGGGGACAGGGAGCCTGGAGCAAACTGGGGCAGAAACCAGCAGAACTGGGGGTGGGGGAATGTGCCACTTGTCCGTGCAGCTCTGCCATCAACCACTTTTTCATGTGGTTTGGCTCCAGGCCTCGGCCCTTACAGTTAAGGGAAATAATTAGGGCCTGTGGACGGAGCTGCTCTGTTGCACCAAGCCCCACTCCCCCCTTTCCCCAAAAAAGGAGGCTCAAAGGAGAAAAGGGGAGTCCTCCCTGCAGCCCCCCTACTCCCCACCAGGTTGGGCTTTGATTTGCTGGCTGGAAGTTTGCTCTGCGGATTTGTCCCTCCCGTTTAATTAGCTGCTCCGAGAGCTCCGGCAGAAACCGCAAACCCCGGGCTGGGTTTTTATAGAGCGTGTTTTTACCTTTCACCCTTTGGAAATGTCAGAGCAGCGGGGAAGCTGCGCCGCTTTGTTGCCTCCGCTGTTTTAATAACTTTATGGCTCGCAATCCTCTGGCAGCCCTTCTGCCCACCTCCCCTCGGGAGGCGAGCACCCGGGGAGATAACAGCCCATCTGATGGCGAGGAGGCAGCGAACAAGAGCTCGCCCGTTATCTTTAACCCCGGCCATCCAGGGTCATTCCATTTAGGCAGCGCGGCGTTTCTGCCGCCTGAGCAGCAGCGTCGCAGCGCTTTCCACGCAGCGGCCCAGTAAATCATCCTGGCCAGATAAAAATGAAAAGGATGGTTAGTTACTTATCCGGGGCTCGGTTTAAAAGCCGGGAGCTGGGGAGTGGGGAGAGGCTGGGGAGCGCGGGGGCACCTTGGCTCACCTCCGGAGCGGGCGGTTGTTAGAGCGGAGGCACCTCTGGCTGCAGGAAGCAATTTGTCTCCCGGAGGCTGACAGCAGCTCCTTTCTTCTCCACTTACTCCTTGCTCAGAAATAAAAGGGGCATCCGCTCACATGAAAAGCGGGGAAGGCTCCAGGTTTCCCTTGTGAGGTCTCTCCCAAGCTGGCACGGATGGGCAATTTGTACAAATGACACTTCCCTGGGAGGGAAGAAAGAAGGAGAAGAAGAAAGGCCACCCCAGCTTCCAATTTGTGCCGCGGCAGTCTGCTCCAGCTCCTCCTCTCCCCACTTTCAACCTCCTGTGCGATGCTCTGGCTCCGGTCCCTGGCTCCGAGAGCGGCCAGCCCTGTGCCCTGGCCTGTGGCTGCTCTGCCCAGTGGCTGCCCTGACCAGGGCCAACCCCAGAGCTGCCCGGGGTCGGTGGCCGTGCTCCCGCTGCTCTTCCCACTCGGAGCCGGTTCCCTCTCCCACCCCGGAGCCGACAATTGCGTGCCTGGCAAATGCATCCCTGTTACCCCTTCGAAGTGGATTAGTTAAACCTTCACAGACTCCTCGGTGGGCGTTTTTGTTCAGTATTAGAGTTGTTCTAATTCGATTTATCTTAATTCACTTGCAATTTGCTTATAATTAAACTACAGCGAACCAGGGGAGCTGATTTACCCGGCGCACTGAAATCTGATGAGGATTGTGAATCAGCCACCTCAGTTCACTGCACAGTGTATTAATATAAATTGAAGTCAATGGTGTTTTACATTAATGCTTTCTTGAATGTCCCTATACGTGCAGGTCTGGGGCAGAGCACAGAGAACGTTTATTTTTGGGGAAACCCCCAATTTCCTGGGCTTTGTATTTGTCCAGGACACCCAGGACCAGGACCAGAACTGCCACCCTGCCTGCTGCTCCTGCCAGCCCACCCCAGATGCAATCACAGAATCATTTGTGACAAAGCTAAAGAAGGATTTATTCCTCCCAAAGTGTCTCCTATTGGCCCTGGCACCTGGCAAAAGGGGGTCGTTCCCCAGATAACGGACCTTGCCAACACTACTAAGCTCCCTTAGCCACAATTTCACACAGTCAATTATCTCCTAATCAGGGCCGTTTTGTCAGAGGTTATTGCCCTAAGGACTCAATTAGGTTATATCTACGTCATTAATATTTTATGAAAAAATCATTCACGTGGAAGTGTTAAACACCTTTGCAAACTTCCTTCCCCCCACCCCTGGGGAAAAGGGGCTTTGAAGCTCCCTGCAGGCAGCGGGCCCGGGGCTGGCAGCGCAGCCGAGGAGGAAAGGCAGGGACAGCCCTGCCTGGCGCTGCCCAGCTCCTGGGGACGCGTGGCCCTCTCCTGCCCTGCCACTGCCGGTTCCAGCTGTACCTGCCTCTCACCGTGTCCAATCTGGCTGCAGCTCCACTGCTCTCCAACCATCGCCCTGTCAGCTCCCCGCGCGTCTGCTCTGAAGTTATTTTCGAGCTCCGAGTTATATTTAACTCGAGGCATAATAGTTGCCACTCCAAACCCTCTGTTTTATTAAGTCAGGCATTTGGGTACTTGCAAATAGAGCTGCCTGGAAAATGGAACTGCAGAAAATTGCAGACAAAGACGTTTCTTCTCATTGCCATTTCTTTTCAGAAGGAAATGGTTCGCTGCCACCTGGTCACCACTCACTTCATCCAGGACATCTGAGGGTTGGGATGGGAGGTGGGGGGGGGCAGAGGCTGCAGCTCACAGTGGGTGGGCATCACCCTTGGAATGGGGCTGCAGCATGGAAGGACTTCAGTGTGGACCTCAGGGAGCTGATAAAACAACTATAATGATGGTCCAGGGTGCCAAACGTCCTCAGCATCCCGGAGTTCAGCCCTTGAGCGACAGCCATTGAAGGTAATGAATGAAAGCCTTTGGAAGGCTTTTTGCAAAGATTTCTTTGGTGGGCTCATACTGCTGCCCTTCTCTGGGGTGGGTTTTCATGCTGGCAAAAACGCAATGAAAAGAATGAACTTAGGAGAGAAAAAACAAGTACAAAAAGCAAGCAATGCTACAAAATGCTGTGGCATTCCTGCATCCCTCAGATTTCCCTATGTAAATAAAGAGTCCAGCTTTCCTGCCCCCAACAGACTTGGAAGTGCTCCTGAGCACCATAAAGCTCCTCGAAAAACAGTGATGGGGTCTAAGCCTGTCGGTGCTTTGCAGTGCTTCTCTGGGAAGTTGGGATGTCCCAAGGCAGAGCCTTTCCCAGGACTCAGAGGTGCAGAGAATTCCCTGCAGTGATCCTCATCTCCGCTCTCCCGGCACACCAGGCAAGTGTTTCCTCTTAATGGGAATTGACACAAAGTAGGGTTGATTTTTAAAAAAAAAAAAAGTTCTCCTCCTTCCCCAGGCAGTTTTGATGTGAATATTAATATTAACATAATTTCATGATGATTAGAGAACACAATTAGGGGCTATTAATAATGACACAAATAATGACATTTAAGGCCTCATTTTCCTGTGTGTAACACTCTGGTGGTATTTAAACAGCTCTGTCTGGCACAATCACTGCTGTGTCATCATGGTGTCAATCCCACAGCTCCCTGCCAGTGCCTGCCCTGCTGGCAGCACAGGGTCCAGGGAGAGGGAAAGGGAACCAGGAAAGGAAAAAGGAAAGGGAAAGAGGAAAGCACAAGTGGGGATGCTGCTGAAGATGATGGAACAATGGAACACCTGGGGAGAGGCTGATGGCTCTCCTTGAGGAGCTGAGCCCCACTTGCAGGGCACACTCCAGCCAAGACCTCACCTCCTCAGGCCTGGGGTTCCTCAGACAGGAAGAAAAACCCATGTAATGCCAGCAGAGCCCCATCCCAGTGCCTGGCTGCTCTTCTCCAGGCTCTCCAGAGGCCAGCTCCCACACTCCACCATAAAAACAGCTTAATGGGGCTGTTCCAGCCCAACTCCACCAAAGTCAGGCACTGCAAAGGCCCCATTTCCTTTAGAACTCACTCACTGCCAAACTCAGCCCTTGGAGGAGGCCGTGCTGTGCTAATGTCACTTAATGGAAACCTTGGAATCAATTTTTTGCTCCCTGAAGAAAATCCCCCTGGTTTATGCAGCAAAAGCTGTAATACTGGAAATGGCTTCAGATTTTTGTGGGGGAAAAAAACAAAAACCAAAAAAACAAACGGAGAGGAAGAGAAGGAAGGTTCATTGCAGCTCCACGAAAAGGAGGTCAAGTGAAGCTTTGCCAGGTAAGTGACTGGTCCACACGTGCTGTCCCCGGGGCTGTGGGGCTGTGCCAGGCTCCAGGCTGTGCCCAGGGCTCTGAGAGTCGTGGCACATCCCCTCAGAAGAAGGGGCTCTGGGTGAGCACCCACCCTCCCAGTCACAAACTCCCATTTCTCTGAAACACCCCAAAGTGTCAAGAGTCACCTCGTGCCGCGGAGAGGGAGATGGCAAGGTTGGGGGTGGTGTCCCACACTGGGACAGGCACAGTGCCAGCCTGCAAGGGGCATCCAGGAGGATCTCTCTGAGGTGCACAGGGCATCCCTCCTATCCCAGGATTCAGGGTACACCGAGGGGGGTGACTGCACAGCCCCAGCTCTCCCCCCAGAGCTGCACATCAGGGTTCTCATGGCCCTGAGGGTCAGCCCTGGTGACCTGTGCCTGGCACTCTGGAAGGAGCTCCAGCTGAGCTTTACCTGCCTGTGCTGCTGGAATGCTGCAGAGCTCCCCGGCAGAGGATGCTGAAGGGAGCTCCGTTTGTGAGGCATCACCCACACGGATAACTCACAGCACACACACTGCGATAAACAAAGCCTTTCATTAAATTCTGCAGACAAACAGCTTGGGGCCATTCGGCATTTCAATGCACACACAGACACCTCGGCAGAATCCTGCTGCTTCAGCTGCAGGTTGAGCTTCCCAGAGAGGTTTCCCATGCAGCCAGTGCTCCAGTTGCACTCCTGGCCTGGCACTGTGGGCTCTGGGCACTGGGAAGCTCCCAAATGTCCTGGTGTGGTCATGGGTGGGCTCACCACAGCCACCGGGAAGGGACAGGACTTTGCTGCCAGGGCCTTCAGATCACAGAATCATGGAATCTCCTGAATTGGAAGGGACTCCCAAGGATCTCCAAGTCCAAGTCCTGGCCCTGCACAGCACAGCCCCAAAATCCCACCATGTCCCTGAGAGCATTGTCCAAACCCTCCTGGAGCTCTGGCAGCCTTGGGGCTGTGCCCACTGCCTGGAGAGCCTGGGCAGTGCCCAACCAGCCTCTGGGGGAAGAACCTTTCCCTGAGATCCAACCTGAGCCTGCCCTGACACAGCTTCATGCCCCAGATCTCCTGTCATTTGCATTTCCAGAGACTAATCACCATCACCACGGCTTCATCCACTCCAAAGGTTCTTGACGGAGCCAGGGGGTGTTTGGGCAGGAGGATGAGCATGGCCCTTCCCAGAAGAGCCACCCGGAGCTGGAGCTGGCAGAAGAGCATCCTGAGGAAATACAGCCCCTGGGGGGGGTCCTGAGCCCCCCTCTGCAAACCAGCCCTGCCACCTCCTACCCCACTTGCTCCCCAGGGCTGCTGGTGGGATGGATACGGCTCCATATTGGGCAGGAAAAGCCACCAAGCCAGTTATTAAACTTTAATCAAACAATGCAGAAGGCTACAGAGATAGCACTAAAATTTAATGAGCTGGGCTCGTTGGCTTCCCTGAAGAATCACATTACAGTAAAAGTGTGGCTCTAGAAAAGTGCCTGACTTCCAGGTATTATCCACAAACCCACTCTTTGCTCACCAGGAGAAACGAGGTGTGAAGTGGTTCCTTATGGCTGGTCAAAGCAGGGTTTGTTTTTCCCCCTCCCCCAGATACCGATTTCTTTTCTTTCGCTTTCCTATCTTGACACAATGTATTTATTCTGGAATTTTGAGTCTTTCTTCAGAGCACACAGGCAGAAAGTCCTCACAGTAAATCTGCTCCTCTTTGAATAATGAGGATATTACGTGGGTTGAGAACCCCTCTGTGACCTGCAGTGATCTGTGCTCTGGGGACCCTCACTCCTGCCAAGGGATCTGTTCCCAGCTTCTGAACCAGCAGAAAGGAAACCCCAACCCAAGACTGTTTTTCCAGCTGAGAAGATGCTCCAGCTCCCAGCTTAGGATGCAGGCAGCATCGCATCCAGAACTGCACAGCTGCATGGAGCAATTCAGAAATTGTCTTGTTGGACTACAATGTGCCAATTTTTCACATTTACGGCCATTTGCAGTATTACAGCCTGTGGCACTGAAGCCAGGAGGTTTTTCTTCAGGGAGCAAGAGCTGCTGCAGAGGTGACCATTACCACACGCTGCCGCAGCACGGCCTCTCCTCCAGCCACGGGAGGGTGGGAGCCCAGTGAGAAAGGGCTGGGGAAGGCTCTAGTGACTGGATTTGATGGCCTGGTCTGAAATGTGATGGATTCCATCAGACCTGGAGCAGTGGGACGAGCCCCGGCTGCTGCAGGAAACGGGAGCGTGCCGCGCCAGGATGGAGCCCCTGTCTAGACCAGGGGGTTGGCAGCAGTTCCTGCACATTTTAATATGCCTGGTTGAACTGCAGGCTTGGGAAAGTAAATTAGTCCTTGGGCTGGAGCCAGGGCTGTGATGTTCCCGTGCTCCCAGAACTGAGGCACTGACTGCAGGGGTGTCAGGGCCTGGGCGGGGGTGGCAGGAGGGGACGTCCCAGGGGCTCCCCTCTGGATCACCCGGGGCCTCGGGATGCACGGCTGCCCTCGCACCCCTGGCCAGGGTTTATTTATACAGGAGGAAAATGCCATTCACTGCGAGGGCAGGCTTTCCCAAAAATCCCCTGGGAAAGCCTTTCCGGGCAGTACCTGGCCTGGCTCGGAGCTGTGCCATTCCCAGCAACACCCAGCACAGCTCTGAGCTCTGGCTGGCACAAAACAGCACCGTGGCAGCACTTTCACTGCTGGGCTGTGAGAGCTCTGCTATGACAGGGGCCATTCTGCTCCCCTCCCTGCCACCCCCATCCCTTCGGTATTAATTGAATAATTACTATTTCTTTTCACTTGCAAACTTTATCATTTTTCCTAATAAAAAAAATAAAAATAAAAAATCCAGGTTCTGCTCTCGTTGTACAACTTTTTTTTGGATATGCTGGGGAAGGGGGGGCAGGTAATTGGGATCAGTTGGGGCATATTGGGCAGAGCAGGCTGATTGCAATGGGCAATAGCTGTGGGGCTGCTGAAGGGGCTATAAAAGGGGGTAGGGGAACAGCCCCTTCTTTTTTCTTGGAGCTGAGGTGAGGGAGTGCTGCTGGACTGCTGCAGGAGCCACAATGAGTCTGGGGTATCTGGGAGGGGGGGAGTTTACTGCTAAGTGCTGACAGGACGTCGCTGTCAACACAATGTTCTGCCTTGGAGAACCTTCATCTATGAAGATACTTAATGAATTAGTTAATTAATGAGTGGAGTTTGATTGATGGATCATAGGGAGCTCTCAGCAGGGTGAGCCTGACCCTGGGATATTGCTGCTGTTGCTTAAATGCATCCCCTCGCTGGTCCGAGGCACTCGGTGTTCTGGCAATTTGCATGCATTAAATGTAGCTTCTTAATAGGATGTAATGTTAGTGAAAAGCCAAAAGCATAGCAGCTGTAACTTAAAAGACAGCCCCATTACTGCAAGCCTTATAATTAGGGTAAGAGGGAGACTCGTGCTGCCATATGTTAAACTCTTTTGAGGTTAATAGCTCTGTAAGATTTTGCAATTTAAAAAAATTAGTCTTGAGGAACGATGACAAGGCTCGTCAATGAGGCAGCTCAGACAGGGGCCGGGATGCTCTGCCCTGCGCAGCCTCGCCGGGCGTGGGGGACGGGGATGCTCGTGGGCTTCCCATGCCCGGGGTCACCGCTGCCCTGCCCTCCTCGGCCCCGGGCTTTTGTAAAACCTCCCCTTCTGCCCCCTCTGCTGCCCCTGCACCCGGTGGTGCTCCCGGCTGGGCTGGACCCTCGGCGGGTGCTGTGTGTGAGCAGCCCCTCCTCTGCCCTGCTCTTCGGGGGCTTGTTCAAATTACACACAACAGCAGCTGCTGCCTCCAGGTCCCCAGCCCGGTGTTTGGCTGATGCAGGAACAAATAACCCTCGTGCAGTAGCTGTTTGTTAAAGCCCTTTTCCCGTGTAATCGCTGCAGAGAGGTCTCTGCTCTGTGTCTCGCAGACCCGCGGTGCTCAAGGGCTCCGGGAGGACTCCTGAACTCGCTGTTCAGGAGCGCTCCGAGCTCCCGGGGCTGCTTGTGGACCCAAAGAGGGTCTGGGTGGTTTGAGCTCAGCCCTGGCAGGGAGGCAGCTCCCCGGGGGCTCATCTCGGCAGGAGGTTGAGAGACAGCTCTTGTGTTTTTCCTTCCAGCTGCTGCTTTTCTTCCTTTCCTCTGCTGTGCGGGCAAATCATTCCACCTTCCCAGCCTCAATTTCCTCATCCATAAAACTGCGACTAAAAGAGTACTTGTTAAGGGTGTCACAGGACCTTCTGAGTCTGTGAGGGCTTTGAAGTTCTCTTGTTAAAGTACCGTGGAAGTGGAGCATTTATTGTGTCCTGACGTGAGCTGGGTGACTATTGGGGGCTGCGCTGGGCTGGGACCCTCTGGGGACACTCCAGGGCTGTGCACGGAATGTTGCTGCCCTGGTGGGGCATTATTTGGGCACTGGCTTGTCTCTTCCTGTTGCCAAACGATGAGTAAATAGAGCTTATAAGTGTGCAGGAGGGAAAAGGTCGCATTGGTCAGTTTGGGGAAGGTTCTGTGCTGCCCGTGGGCTCTGTAAGGTGATGGGTGCTCTGGGAGTGACATGGGGGTGGGTGCTGGGTCATGTCAGCCAGGCTTGATAAATGTGAATATTCTCAGCCACAAGAGTGGAAGGCTTTAAGGTCATCCTGAGATCGCTCTAATAGTTTCCTTCCTGCACCCCCTCACCTTATTAAAGTGTTTAATTGCTTTCTTATTTAAGTGCATCAAGATTTCCTGATAGGCTGCTCCATTTGGCTCGCTTGCTCTCTTTAGGGAAGCTGGAGGAATGGACAAGAGAAAATTACCTTGAAGCTCCAGATTATTGTGGGGTGATAGGAGATTGTTAAACCCTCTCCATTGGTGTTGTGGTCTCATGAAGTTGGGGGCTGTTTTGATACTGAGCTGGGGTTCAGCTTTGAAATTCAGGATTTGTTCTTCTACTATTTGGAGAATGAGACCTCGACTCTGTGGTTTGAGCTACCTGGTCACTGTTGCTGCTGGGAATAGTTCTTGAGTGCTTTCCAAGGAGTCTGGGCACTGTGACTGAGGGCTGGCACGTGGGAGATGCTGTTTCAGGGATGTAGACCCTAAGGTAGTCTGACATGTTGGGCAGGGGTTATTGCAACTGTGGGTGGTTCCCAGTGTTCCAGAGCCCAGGTGTGATGAGTTTAGTGCCACCTGTGAACCCACAAGTAGCAGCAGACAGAGCTGGTCAGGAGCCTCCCCCTTGGCTACAAGCTGCCTTTTTTTCCCCGTTGGTGCTCCAATGTCAAAGGCAAAATCCCCATCTTTGGATCAATATCAGAGCCATTAAAGTGCATCTTCAATTTCTGTGTGTGATGCTGCTGTGTTCATCACTGCATTGGCAGCAGGTTTATAACAAGTTCATGCCTTTGAGCAGGGGGAAGTACTTCACTGTCCTGGCCTCTCCTGCAGGCTGGCTATGAATGAGGTGGTTGATCCTTTAGCAGGGAAAAGAGGGTTTGAGAGGTTTTTGGAGCAGAGAAGGGACACGGCTGCAGATTTCCAAGGTGAAGGAGGAGCTGCCAGCCCACAGCTTGCTGGGATGTCGGAATAGGGCTGCACTTGGGGCAGGAGCAGTGCCAGAGCATGCAGAGCTGGCTTAGGCTCCTGCAGCTCCAGGGGACTTAGGCATTTGCAAACACATTCTGAAGCGTGACCTTCCTGTGGAGGAGCATGAAAAGCCCTTTGGTGCCTCTTTCACATCCCTCTCTGAGCCCTGTCGAGCCCGTCACGCTTACAGGGAGCGAGCTGGCTTGGCAGGTCCCAGGGCTGGACAGCCTGAGATCCCTTTAGCATCACTTTGCTGCTGTTCCTCGCTCAGGATTTGTCATTTGTTGATGCAAAATATGTGTTCAGTGCCTGGACAGAAACTGGTGTGTCATGAGGTGCTCGGGATGTTCTTGGCTTTGGTGCTGTGGTGCTGGGGTGTTTCTCACCGTGGTATTGAGAGCTCTGACTGCTCACCTGGAGCTGTGAACCCTCTTTCTTTACCTGTCTGTGGTGCAGGCAGGTGAGAGTGCTTTTGTCCCATACACCCCTTGTCTCGTCTGGCTGGGAACAAAGCTGATCCAGCAACTCATTTAGGTTTCTGTCTGCTTCTTCTGCGCTGGAGGAGAATGGTGTCTTAGTTGTCTGAGCAGAGACTGCTTTTTAATCATGTCTGTACTGCTTGGGGTTTGGGCCTCAGTGCCAGCCAGTAGAAAAAATCAATAACGTTTAAAGTGTTCGATGAAGAACGCTGGCTGCTGGTTCCTCCTCCTTTGACAGCGCCTGTGGGAGGGAATGTCTGTGCCCTGGATGCTGCTGGGGGGCTTTGAGGAGCTGTACCCCTTCCCCAAGGGGGCTGGCAGTGGGTTTCATGTCTCAGTTTCCTCTGATAAAGGCGTTTTGAGGGGTTTGGTTGTGAGCTGTTTCCCTTAAGGTTAGAGAAAGGCAGTTGAAGGGGGGTGTGGGGTATCAGCCTGCTGCTGGCACATGTCACTGTGACCCCACTGCTGCTCTTTGGGGTCCTGTTTAACAGCCAGTCACTGGGGGATATAGATCTTAACCTGCCCCTGTAGTGATGGATGGGAAAGCTCGCTTGGGAAGGCTGGACTCGCAGTGAGGCACTGACTGGTGTGTGATGAGTGAGGATGGGGAGTGGAACAGGAGGAAACAAAAAGGAAATCCATCTTCTGGTGCTCCTTAAATAATGATGGTGGTGTTTGGACAGCAGAGAAATATCCTTCGGATAGTGTGACAGAAAACCTTATGGATGCTGTCAAACATGCCCTCAGCTCCTCTGAGCACATCGTTGATCTGGTTGCTCTGTGAGGTGCAACAAATAACCTCTGCAGCTCGTGCTGGTCCAGCAGCCGCCCTCGCTCTCCTGGTGCTGTGGCAGGTGCTGAAGCAAATGGGGCTTGCAGAATTCCTGCTGGGAATGGGCCAGGGCAGAAGGGCCCTGAGCAGCTGCTGGGGTCCTGAGCTCTTGTTGCAGAGATGGGAGTGGTCATCCCAGCTGTCCCACTGCCCTGTGACCCACCAGTGACTCCTCAATCCCCTTCCTGCTCCTGTCTAAAAATAGAGGATGGTGGCACTCGGCTGAGCCACCCTGAGAGGGACAGATGTGCAGGGTTGTGCTGCAGGGACAGTCACCCCTCCTCCTGTGGGCATGGGGTGTGACAGGCTGTGCAAAGTGGGGGTGACACGTTGTATGGGGCCTTCCCAGCTGATTTTCCTTCATTGCTGAATGTCCATGAGGTGTAAACCCTGCTCTTACCTCACATTTCCTCAGATATGCCATGCCAAGCAGTGGTTGAACTCTCAACCCCCCCAGCAAGCTGAGAGTGGGGACTAAATAATGCCTTTCACTGTTTTACACCTCTTTGCACCAGAAGGTTTCCAAGCCCTTTGTGGGTGTTAGGGGAGGCAGCAGGTGAGGCTCAGGTAGTGATTAACAGGTAGACAGAAACCCAGAACTGTGCTGAAGTGACCCCAGGGCTGTGCAGGTGCTGAGAGCTGGGGTAAGAGCTCTACAGCCCAGACACAAGCTCCTGCTCCACTGGCACTGGGTTTTTGGGAAGCACATTGCATATTTCCCCTTTAAGCAGTTATCAGGAGATGCTGCTCGAGATCCTGGAGTTCTCTTGCCTCTGGAGCAAAGCATCGGGACAGAGAATCCTCAACACAGAACAACCTGTCATGTTGTGTTTCCTGAGGCTTCATTTCACTTTTTAAATGATTTAATTGATGAACCCTTTCTTTTTATACATCCATGTTCAGCTGGTTTCCACAGTAACAACCAAACCTGGAACCCGGAGCTTGGAGTCCTTTCTGAGTAAATAACACCAAACCCAATCCTCAAATATTTAATTAAATTCACTGTCATGCCCCTTTTGTCTTTATGCTCTGTGGATCTTCCATAAACAGATTTCATGGAAACATGGACTTTAAAGGAGATAGCAGAGGACAGCCTTCAGGGGGGTTGCCTTTGGACAGACACAGACCTCTGACAACATTGTGGGGACAGCACAGCTCCTCGGTGTCCTGTAAACTGTGCCACAGATCCAGCCTGCCTTGTGCTGGGCTGCTGTTCACTCATAGCTTGTGACCCTCAATAACCCTGGGCTCCTCCAGCATTCTGGTTTTTCTCTGGCAATACCTTAAAAGTTCCTGGGGTCCCCTGGCTCGTGTTTCCAGCTGCAGGATCCTCATCCATCCTGCATCGACCTGCTGATGTGCTGCCATTCCCAGCACAGTGGAATTGCAGGGCTTTGTTTTTAGACAACCCCAAATCAGCTCTTCCTGAACAGAATTTGGGATAGAAATGAAGGTCTGGGGATAGGGGAGAAACAGTCACCCATAAGGTTATTTAGTGAGATGAACATGGAGGTGGTTTCAGTTGTGCCAAGCTAGGTCAGGAGAGTAGGACTGTCTGGGGTAGAGGCTTGGACTGTTTTGGTATTTTCCCCCCAGATGCTGCTGCTGTAGCAGGAACCTCAGCACTGATGGCCATGATGACTTGCAGCAATACTGGTTAATCTCTGGACACATCAATTATCCCTCTGCCAGGGAATGGGACATTAACACCCAGTTGTGTTGGTTTGCTTACAATAGCTCTTTGGTGCTTTTCCATGGTATCACAACACATCTTAATCAGATGGTGAGTGGGCTTAATTAGCCCAAGTATAGGTTTTATTTTTGATTTCTATGACTACTTAATCTAATGGAAACACATTATCTGCTCCGAGGTCCGCAGTTTTCCATTTGTAATTATTGCTGCTCTTAATTGATGGTGCATCAGGGGTTGTGGCTGCAATATGGGAGTTGGAACAGGTTGATTTTTCTTGAGCACGGATCCCAAAATGTTCCTGCAAAAGTCCCCCTGCCTTGGTGTGCTTCAGTCCAGGTTTGAGTAGCTTTTTACCTGGCTTTTGTCAGAGGAAGGAGGAAATTCCCTGGACTGGTGAAATCTCCAGTGTCTGTGGTGCAGGAGCTGCATCTCATGAAGTCTGTCGTGCCATTTCATGGTGGAGTTGAGGGAATTAAAATGCCTGGATACAGTATCTGGAAGCTGTTCAGGTAATGGAAGCAAAACAGCTTATAAATTTCCAAAATGAGGCCTGGCATTTATGACTAAAACCTCGCATTTCAGGACATGCAGATGGTGAGGCAGGAACAGCTTGGAGGGATGGGCTAATACGGAATTATTAATTTGCATCTTTTCTCAAAGAAAGGCGCCTGTTGCAATAGGTGGTGGTTTGAGATGGGCAATGTGAAGGGTTCAGGGGGCCCAGGAACTCGGTATTGGTGAGCCACACTGGCTATTCCATGGATGGAACTCACCAGGATCTGTGCTTGGCCTTCCTCACCCCCCGGGGAGAGAAGGGACCAGGCTGTGTCACCCTCCGGGGCAGTTCCCACTGAGCAGCTGATGTGCCATTGAGAGGTATGGGAATATCTATATTTAGGTGTATCTCACAAGTCCCAACATCTTCCTGAGGCTTTTGGGTGTTGCCTTTTCCAGCTTCTGCCAGCAGAGGGAATGCACATAAATGTGCCAGTTTTATTTTCTCCCACAAAGAGGCCCCTGCTCAGCTGGGAGCAGCAGACAGGCTGGTGCTGTTCCCTGTCCCAGGCCATACCATCCTGTGCCCAGGACCCTGGCAAGGGCCTCCCATGCACAGGGAGGCTGTTACACAATATTTTCACAGGTTGCCTTGTTCCTGACCTGCTTTGGCAACAGGGAGAAGCCTCGACTTCTTCCCCAGCCTCTCACAGGGTGACTGATCAGATAATGTTCTCTAAGCAAATGCACAAATAACACGAATTGGGGTTGGCACCGAGCAGTGAGGTGTAAAAAAAGCAATTTGAGGTGTTCTAAGAAAATGCCAGAGCCTCTATGATGTGATTGCCTGTTGGAAAGCTGTGCCCAGGGCTCGGAGCTGCAGGGGCACTGGGAGTGCTGCTGGTGAGGCATCACCCAGGGAGGGCAGGAGGGTGAACTGGTGGGGAAAGCAGGGGAGCAGCTTGAGGACAGTGTTCAGATTCCCTCTGTGATCCTGAGCCCATGGTTCAGTCTCCTTTGGCTGTGGCCATTTGCTCCATGCTGGAAAGTGCTGAGGGCAGGGAGAGCCTTTGCTGCACCCTGTGCAGCCCCAGCGTGGTGGGAGAACTGCTCCAGCACAGGCAGGGCTCAAGGGACACTGATGGCTGGGCCAGGGTGAGAGCTGGGATTCTGCCTCAGCAGAGGCTGAACAGAAAGTTCAGCAGAGCCAGTGTCGTCCTGTTTTTGTTACAAGTGTGACTGGAAATGGATTTCTCTGTATGTGGCAGTGAATGTGAGCACAGATTTGAGTCTGGGACGTGTCCCTTGCCTATGCCTGCTCTGGTCAGGTCCTCCTTCACCCTCTGCTCCTGTGGGTGCTCCTGTGGCTCTGTGTGAGTGTGTCTGGAGAGAAGCAGATGATATCAGAGATGGCAGCCTTGCATTTCTGCTCCATTTCCCTCCAGCCTCTCCTCCTGTAACATTCATTAGCTGCAGAGAGGCCAGGCTGAAGCAATGAACAGAGGCTGTGTGCAACCTCAGAGTAACCCCTCTGCCAAAGCCCCTGCCCAGCACCCTGCCAGCTCCTCTCCACAGAGTAACAAACCCTCACCCCGTGCCCCAGCTGCCCTGGGTAATACCAGCATTCCTCGTTAGTGCAGCAGAGTCAACATCTGTCTCCTTTACCGGGTCTGTTTACAGTGGGAAACTTCTGAGGGAAGCTCTGTATTGTTAGAAATAAAAGCAGAGTTATAAGAGACCTGGGAATTCCGTGTTATTTGGAAATCACACATCTTTCAAGTTTAATAGATCAGCTGCTTGCAGGCTTCAAGCCACTGGAGTGGCCATCAACCTAAGTGGACGTGTTATGTGGGGAGCACTGGGATGTTTTGTAGGTAGTGTCTCTGCTCCTCAGACCCATTACAGATCCAGGAGGGTCCCACAGCTCTGGGGAGGACCCGATTCTTAGGCTCCTGTTCTCTGCAGCTGGTCTGTGGTGGTTGGTGCAGCTGTGGCCAAAGCTGCCTCTGCTGGGAGGCTTTGGATGGTGATACAGGTTTTTCTTAGTGTGACACTGAAGGTGCTGGTGAGGATTCAGGTGAGCAGCTGGAATGCTGCCACTCTCTGCATCCCTTCCTGGAGCCTCCTGGTGCTTTCCTTGCATGTCCCTGCTGCTGCATGAGCACAGTGCCAGGACAGCAGCTAAAACACTCTTGTAGATAAGGATGTGAGGGAGTTATCTGGAAGCCTGCAGATACTGTGTGTGAGGAGGAAGGTCACTGAAGAGAGGGAGGTGGTGGAGATGGAGATTAGGTGATTTGGAGATGGCTTGAGGGGCTTAGTGGAGAGGCAGAGCTCCTGCAGAGCATGAATGGGCAGCAGCACCTCTGATGGATTATAGGGAGCCTTGTTCAGAGGTTTTCTGTGCTGCTGCAGAGACCAGCAGGGAAGAGACGGGGAAATCTCGCATTGAGAGGAGGCTGCAGAGCTCCAGATAGTGACATCTCCTGTTCTCTTCCCGCCCTGGGAGCACACTCCACACAGTCAGGACTGGTGCAGCTGCCCTGCAGGGTGTCAGCAGTGGCATGGTGGGTCCCTGGGGCAGAAATGTGGCCATGGGAGGTGGGGGCTCTATGAAAGGCTTTTACTGTGTCTAAGACCTCATGGTGGGGCTTTTCCCATGGCAAGGTCTGTGCAGGGAAATCCCTGCCTGTCCTGCAGAGTGCTGCTCTGTCTGTTCATCTCCAAACAGCTTGTGTGAGCTCATCCCAGCTCTGTGAGAACGGGCAGGTCAAATGCTTGTCTACATTTGGGATTTGCCCCTTTCTATCCTATTTCAAACCCTGTTCTCTCAGCAAAAGCAGACTTTACAGCCTTGTCCCTGTGGGTAATGCCTGTCTTCCATTGTACCAGGGCTTTTCCCTTTTCTGCTGCAGAAAATCCACGGCCGCTGATCCCGCAGCCGCTGTCGGGGATGTGAACCCGGTAATCGGCAGCCAGATCGTATCTCTGCAGCTGGCCCTAAGCAGCCAGATCCCCCCATCACAGCCGGGAGAACCACACCAGGCTTTATCCTCTATTGTCAGGGACAAAGCACAGGGATTTGTGTCCCAGGCTTAAGCTTTCTCAAATCTCCAAGTATATTCCCCAGACGATGTCCTGGCTCTTTCCTGAGTGGCTTTTTCTCCCTGTTGCCCTTGTTTCCCGTCGCTGTTGCCATTCGTGATAGGTATTTAGTAAACATCAACGTTATTTACTGAAAATTGGCAACCGTGTTTCTCTTCTGGAGTGAAGAGCTTCCCATGGGATGCTCTGCCTGTCCCTGGGTGGGGCAGGGCCTGGAGACCTCGGAGCACATCTCCGGCCACTGCCAGCGTCATTCCTGCGCCTCTGACGCGGGAGGTGCCTGGATCCTGGAGAGCGTGTTAACATTTAAATCAGTGCGCTGGTCTGGGAATAGCAGCGAGTTAAAAGGACCTCTCCTGAAAAGAGCACAGCGGGGACTTGGCTGAAGAGTTCTCTCAGCCCTTCAAGCACGCACGGCTGCACGGATTTCATCAGCGCCAGCGTCACGCTGGTCCATTAGGGCTTGATTGAGCTGCTCTCGGGTGGGGAGGGAAGGGGAAGAGCAGGAGCTCCCCCTTCCACAGGGTGGGTGATGAGTGAGGGTCTGAGACCTGCTGGTCCCTTTGCCTGCTCGAGGTCTGTTGTGTGAGCAGTTGCCAGTGGGGTTCGTGTTGCCTTCACAGTTCCTGTTGCACTTCTGTCACAAAACTTGAGACCAAATTAAATGTATAATTACCTGCCCCACGCGTGAGGCTTCATCCCGGCCTCTCAATAGTCCAAGGTGCTCTTCAGCATGAAACACGAGATTTAAAACACTTCTCAGAACCATTTCAACCTGTGTTTCAGGGAGCCTGGGTGCTCCCATAGCAGTGTGAGCACGCAGCCCCTCCGGAGCCCTGCTCGGCTCCTGTCCTTATTTCCTGTGGCAATAACTTCAGCAACTTCATTACTGTGCTGGAGAGGCATTTCTTTTTGTCTGCTTGGACGTTCTTCCTGTCTGATTTTATTGAAAGCCCCAGTTCTCATGTCTTATGAGACAGCACAGAAGTCCCACTCTACCTCTTACAGATCATCCATTGCCTTTTTATTGCCTCCTCTTACCAGTTGCCATTACAAAGGCAGAGTCTCATTTTTTTGGATCTGTCAGGGTCCTGGACAACTCTGAGATAAAGATGCTTCTCTGATCACCCCTGCCTCTTTGGGCTCTGTTCTGTGGGCTCTGATGGGTGTGGCACTGCAGGATGTGGGAGCCATCCCAGCACCGGTGCCAGCAGCCAGAGAAGTCTCCCTGCCCTTCACCACTGAGCAGGAGCTTTCAGCGAGCTGTCTGTAATGTTGGCAGCCCCTTTAGCTGAGCTGACAGGATTAATTTAAAATCCCATATGGTGTAAGGGTTGGCTTTTCCCTCCCAGATTGCTCCCCGTGTGGAGAGGGAGCCGCATTTGGTGTCTCGCTGCCACCTCACCCCCATCTCTGCTGACCTCTGGGGCCCCAGGGCTCCCTGACCAGCCAAGGGCTGCAGCTGTCCTGCCCAGGTGCTGGTGCCACTCTTGCCTGTCCCAGGGCAATAAAGCACATCAAAGCCAGTAACTGGATACTTGGAGCCATATGGGTTTTCAAGGTCCTCCGTGAAGTGCTTGGAGTGATTTAGGGAGCTTGAAGGAAGGGGAAGTGCCCATCTTTGGCCCTTGATGTGACACAGCAGCTGAAAAAATAAATAATCCAGTTACTGGGTAAAACATGCATGGAAGTGGTCTGTTCTGAGCAGATCAGCTGTGGTCCAAAAGTCCAGGGCTGTGTCCTGGTTCTGTGCTGTGCTCCCACCAGGGCACTGGGAGCTGGAGTATCTGGGGTAGGAAAACCATGGTGGCAGCACATGAACAGCTTTGGCTACTGCAGGGCAGCCAAAACCTGGGTGCTGCTTGTGAGTTTGCTTTGATTTAATATAACTTCAGGCAGGTGAATTAATCTTTCTGCACTTGTTATTTTGCAGCTCCCAGTGCTGAGGTTTTGTTGGTTAATGTTTGTAAAGCCTTTTGAAATGTGGCTGCTGGTGTGTGGGTCCAACAAAGAGAAGCAATTGTGAACATTGAAAGAATATTTTCCAAAATACAGTGTAGTAAAAGCAGCTGAGATAAGGTCTGCTCTTGTTAATTTAAAAAATGATATTTTTCCTTCTTCTTTCAATAAAAACTGTCTGCATGATAAACTGACATCTTTAACAATTGTTTAAGCTGCACAGGTTTAAATATATACTTCCTGCATAGGCTGCTGATGAGTCACTAGTCAAAATTATTTATCAGAAGCGATGGCTCTGTGCTAGACAGCGTTAGACAGAGCTCTTTGTTCTCTGGCCAGAGCTACGTGGTTACCGTGAGCAATTACCGGGGCCCTACGGTTCTGCCCAGCATTAAATGATTTTGAGTCCACTTTAACATCTTTGGGAAGCTGGAGCAGTTCTGGGGAAGTGCATGTAGGGTGCTGAGGATGCAGAATTTTCCACAGTCTGAGGGTAGAAGCCAAGCTGAAGCCATTCCCAGGGAATGCTGTTAGAAATGCATTTGGGCATCTCGGCTGCTCCGAGCTCTGCTGTCAATTTTTGAGCACTTACACTCTCATTTCTTTTGATTGCAAACACACAAACACTCTCCAGCCAGAGCGAGAGTAACTCACCATGCAGAGAAAAGAACAGACAGGATACACTGAGGGTTGATGGTAAGAAAAGGAATTTAATAAATGTGTGTGGACTTGCACACCCCCAACAAGCTCTTTTTTGTGTCGACATGGGGTGAAACGTAGCGAGTACAAACATTTTAAGGAAGGTGGTTTGCCAGGTGCCCCCTAAAATCCAGTCTGAGGGATTGCTGTGTTGATCTGGAGGCTCGAGAAGAATAGAGCTGTTGGATTTGTCACTTGGCTGCAGCAGAGCTGATATTTGTAATTACAGTGAGTCTGGAGGGTGTTGGCCTCACAGCTCAACAGGCTCTGCTCGTGGACAGGGAAGGGGGTTCCCAGTGCCACGGGCTCGCCTGGGAGACAGGGAGGAGAGGATGAAGAGGATGCTCAGTCACTGTAGATCCCTAATGATGGTGTTGGGCTGAGCCCACAGAGGAGCCCTGGTGCTCTGGGAGTGCCAAGGCCAGCGTGGTGGGGTTTGGAGGGCACCGAGCCTGCTCTGCTGGGCCCTGGCCAAGCCCATCCCTTTGAGGCTCTGCTGCCTGTTGTCCTCAGTGTCTGGTGCCAGCGAGCTCTGCAGCAAACCCCGTGCCCTTGGCTGCTGGAGGATGGGGGGCTCTTTCTTCTGGTGTTGGCAGGGCTGGTCTCCCACACTAAACACCTTTGTTTCGTTTTAATCAAATTGTCACCAGGAGACACATCTGTTCCTGCCCACCTCGCTGCCTTCAGCAGGGGCAGGATGGGGCCATCCTTTGGAGTGTGGGGATGCAGATGCAAAACACCTCAGCCAGCGGGGCGAGGGGATATCAAAGCACAGCCTGCAGAGGTGGGATGCTGGCATTTGCATACGCGATTGCCGGCTGAAATACAAACAGCAGAGATGGGAAAATCAGTGTGAAGGGTGAGCATGAAAAGCAGGGGCAGGCTGGGGAGGGGGAGCCAGGGCAGGTGGGGAGAGAGGCAGCGAGATATGAAAGAGGAGGAAAACGAACACACAGAATATTTTAACTAACAGAAAAGTTTCTTGTACTGCAGACAGATGATGAAAGGGAGACAGTGAGGAATTATTAGGACAGAAGATAAGGAAACAGCAGAGATAGGAAATAATTATTTTGTATCTGTCTTTATAAATGAAAATGAAGGGCATTAACTTAAATAGGATTTAGATTTTCAGGGACAGAAGGGGATGAATTAGGAAGTGTTCAGATAGCGGCAGAGACGATTATGAAAGGTCGGGGGCTCTTGAAACAGGCGCTGGGGCTGGGCCTGTGCAGAGGCAGTCGGGGTGTCCCGGGGCTGCCACGGGGCAGGAAAGGGATGTCTTGGGATGCTGCCACCCCAGAGACCAAATCCTGTGTGTGACTGAAGGGGTGCTGAGTGCTGGTGGGGTGACAGCCCCCCCAGTCCCCCCTGGCTGAATTACTCCAACAAGAACCTGTGCAGGGCTGTTCTCTCTCTCAACCTCCCTGGCCTGTGGCACACAGTTCCCCAGTGAAGATGCTGCTGTTTAGGATAATAATAATAATTAGGAACACTTCCTAATACTGCTGTGGGGGTAAAAGAAAACCCCACCCAGCCCCAGTAAGAACTTCCTCGAGGCGTGTTTTCATCCTCCTTGCACATAAATAGAACGAAATTCAGCAAGTCAAGCATTTTTATTACATTCTTAAGCCAAACAGCCCTTGGCCCTGTTACATTTTCATGCACTTAAAGAGCGCTTGCAAAATTCTTTTCATTTGCACTTAGTTTAATTTCAGATGATGTTTTCATCACTCAGTGCCCCTGCTTCGCACGCACGGCCTCGCACCTGTGGGTAGAGAACAGAACCTCACCTGTGTGACTGAAAATGTTGATTTAATGCCCAAGTGGGCAGGTTTGAGTGTGTGGCTCATTGCAGATGTGGAGCTCTGGGGGAGTGAATAATTTGAAATGATAGGTGAAGATTTCCAAACAGACCATTGACATCAAGCTTAATGTCCGAAACGAGCTGTTTAAGCACAGCCTGACCTTTGTAGGCTGCATGCTAATGGCATTCCAAAAATGCTCTTGGAAGTGCTGTGGTTTGGGTGCTGAACCTCATGAACCACTTGGGAAAATCCCTGTTGTTCCTCTGGCAACCTGATACGAACTTTTAACTTTTACCCTGATAAACAACATCTAATAGGCTTGAAATAAACCAAATAACAGTAATTTCTCTTAACCTCAGACTCTTAATAACACTTCTCTCTTGTATTGGTCTGATACACTGAACTTTGCTGGTAATGGATTTGGTTTTGCTGCTCGTGAGCAGACTCCTCTCAGCTCATTCATAGGAGTTTTTATAGGGTCCTGCTGGTGGGTCTGCCCACCTTGTCACCCCAGAGGAGCTGGAGGATGGATTTGGGGATGGCATTGGGCTGACATTAAGCTGGCAGTATCAAATAACCCACTAACACCTTGTTCTGCCTCAGCTGGAGGACTGAGGGGTGTGTAGGGATGTGCTGGCTCCTGCTCCGAGCCCATTATACCCAGGCTTATGTCCTGCTGAGAGCAAGGGGAGATCTCTGTGCAACCCTCCTGCTGAATCCTGCATGGAAGAGCTGGAGGAGTTCTGTGTCTGCTGCCTGGAAGAGGAGCAGGATCAGCCTTGTGAGTGGGCGAGTCACTTATTTATAACTCTCCCACTGAGAGCGAGTTTGTTTAATTTCTGGAGCAGCTCAGCGCCGGCGAGTGTGGCTGTATAAATTTGCTAACAATAGTGTCTGAGCCTATATATAAACCTGAAGACACTGCAGTCCACAGTGCATTCCAATTAACAGGATGATGCATGATCTATGGCATGCCAGAGGTAAGCTGGGACCTTACCTTGCTGATGCTCTTATCAGTCCCAAAACTCCCTGGGAGCAGTTGCTGCCTCCCTCCTCCACAGAGCTGTAGAAAACGTTTGGTAGTGCCCAGTTTGTTCTCTGCTGTTGTGATTTTTGTGCTACCTGGTGTGTGCAGACCCACACACTGTGGGTTCCCTGGGTCTTTGACCACAGACCTTGCACCATGTGACTAGTTGCAATAAGTGTGTGGGATGTCAGTGTTGGCTTTTGCAGACCCTTGATGAGGCTGGTGGCTCCAGAGGAGGGTGGCAGAGGAGAGGAGGGATGCAAGGGAACAGGAGATGACATTGCAATGGGAAGGGCAGCACTTCCAGCACATCAGCAGGTAAACTGCTCCAGGCTTTGGAATAGCTGTCAGTGGAAAGAGGGCTTTTACGACATGTCCATTATACTGTTAATTGTTAATTGATAAAATCTGACAGAGTAAAGGCCAGAATCTGCGTGAGTGAGGCTGAGCTTGTCCTGTAAATTACCCAGACAGAGCTCGAGCTTCCGCCTTGGCTATTCTGTCAGCAAGAATGGGGCTATTCACCTGGTAAAGTGGAAAACCGTGATTGAAATGAGATTTACAGCACAGTTGTGGGAAATAATCAAAATGAGAGGCCGCCTTTTCAAACCACCCACTGCCAGCAGAAAGACAGCCAAGAGGCTGCCATGGCTGGAGCGGAGGCTGCCGTGTGCAGGGCACCTGGGGACACCACTGCTGCTGCTCTGGAGCAGTGGGAGGGCTGGGGTGTGGGTGGGATGCAGGGATCAGGCAGTGGGGGCTCCCCTTTGGATTTGACACCCACCAAGCTGCATCTGTGATGTACCTGCAGTTGCAATGTTACTCATTTAGACCTTGTAAGAATGAACTTGTAAATAAGCAAAGGGGGGCTCTCTCTGGGGCAGCGCCGTGTGTCCGCCTGCTCTGCCTGGAGGAGCTGGTTTGAAAGTCAGGCTGAGCTTTGGTGAAGGTATTTGAAGGTTTGGAGGAGCAGACCGGATTATCTTAGGTGGTCTAAGGCCAATTTATACCCTGAGTGAGCTCCCTGGGCACACGCTCAGCGCCTGCTCAGAGCAGCTGTTTGACATGCAGCAGCCAGAGCGTGTTATGCACCCTCTTAACGGAGCCAAGTAAATCCCATCAGCTCCAGAGGCTGCAGACTGGACCTGGGGAGGGGCTGCTCCAGCCTCCTGAGAAACCCAGTCACAATATCGCTGCCTCATGTCATGCAAGAGAAAAGGTGCAATTTAAAATCCCATCCTTCAGGTGCAGCGAGCAGCCTTTGGTTGTCAAAACTGCATTTCTTTAAGGCAGTGGCCCAGAATAAACTGGTAATGAAGAGTCATTTGACAGCAGGCAAGCTGGAAACATGTCTATGAAAATAATACAAGAGTTTCTAGTTTATCGTGCATTTAGGTGACTTATTTTTTCCCTGTGCAGCTGCTTCCCACGGCAGATAGTTCAGCAGAGCTGTGCCTTAGGGAAGGAGGTGCCTGAGGAAGCTGCAGGCGTGTGTTGAAGGAATGCCTGTGCTCTATGGATGGGGCACAGCTTGTCCAGCTACTTCTGGGCATAACCAGCTCCTCAGGTCACTCTGTGTCAGTGGCAGAGCTGGGAACAGGGTGTGCTCTGGGCACCCAGCTGTGCTGTGATCCAGCTGTGCAGCACTGGCCAGGTGAGATGTGGCATCTTCCATGCCCAGTCAGCATCTGTAGTCAGAAACCACATCTCCTCTCCAGGATAGAGGATAAATGCCCGTTCCTTGATTTTCACATCACCCCTCTGCAGTCTGGAAGCCATGGCTGACAAGACCTATTATTTTTCCAGTTATCCAAACTGTCTGCATCGTAACAGCTTCCTACTTCAGTCGAGACAGTCTGAAAAGTTTAATATCATTTCAAATCAGAGCACCAATAAAACTTGACATTATTAATATGATGTCAAGGGGTTTTCCAACTGCTTAGGGAAAAACAATGTGTCCCATTAAACAAAGCTCCCTGCATTGTGAAATATTAAGTGACTTTTCAACGAGTGCCAGCTGGAGCTATTAGTTTTCCTTTGGTGCTGCTGATGTGGAGAGGAGGTCTGGCTGAGAACCTTTTATGAAGACATTAGCTGAATCCATGCAGTCAGAAAGGCTTTTGCTTTGCGAGGGGCTGCGCTGGAGCTGGGCTGCGTCTGCCAGGATGAATTATTAAAGGCAGTAAATACGTTTGGCGGGATGTGCTTCCTCCCCCTGTTAATGCACTTGTTACACTGGGGAGTCTGGATCCTCTACTGGGAGTTGGAACTGAGGTTTCCATAAGTGAGCCCACCTCCTCATCTTCTCCCAGATCTCCTGGTGGGAGCTGGGGAATGGGGAGTGCTGCTGGGGCTGTCATAGGATGGTTTGGATTGCAAGGGACCTTAAAGATCATCTTGTTCCAGCCCCCTGCCTTGGTCAGGAACACCTTCCAGGGTGCTCTAAGCCCCATCCAACCTGGCCTTGAACACTTCCAGGGATGGGGCAGCCACAGGTTTTCTGGGCAACCTGTGTCAGGACCTCCCCACCCTCACAGGGAAAAATATCCCTTGCTCTGACTTGGGGCTGGATGTGCTTGTTTGTGCTGGGGGTCGATGCTGGGCACTGCCTCATCACAGCCCTGGCTTGGCTGGGTGCTGGTGTTCCAGGCAGGGCTTCCCTGGGTATCCCACCACCATTTCCAGGCCAGCTGGTTTTCCTGGTGGGTGCTCAGGTGGCTCAGAGCTGGCAGGAGGCCTGATGTTCCTGCAATCCTTCCTTTGCCTCCCAGTCATTGTAAAAGAAAATCACTTCATCTCTTTGTCCAGACTAAACATGTTCTGCATGAAAAGGTTGAAACATGATTTTTTTTTAGAAAGCCTTTGGTACCACGCCCAGGACTGAGCAGGGATTTCTGTGCTCCAGGCTTTGTACAGCACATTAAAGCCTCAGCTACACACGATGTTTATAACGGGCATGTGTTGGTGCATGTTCTCAAACACACCTCTGAATGCTGGGCTTGGCTCTGCCTCCACCTCCCCTGTCCCCATCAGTACAATAAGGAGGGCTTTGATGTCTCACAGGGGAAGTGTAAGTATTTAATTTAACTTTTATGGACTTTTTTGACAATGTAAGTGCGCTGCATGTAAAGCTGAGTTCAGGGAAGTTGAGGCAGTGATGTCCCACTTTTATCTCCAGGAGAGCTCCTACATCTGAGCTCAAAGCCCTCCAACCCCCAGGGCTCCCAGCCAGCCGTGCTCGTGCCTTAAGGCCATAACTATTTTTGACACTTTTAGCCAACAAAACCATAAACTGCCTTTTCACATTCTAATGCAGTGAGACCGACAGCTTTATCACCTGAGCCATTTGTGCTGCAGCCATGGTCAGGGCTGGAAGGGAGCTGACTCCCATCTCCCATCCCAAAGGGACCACCATCCCACACCTGGAGTTGGGACTTGTCCCAGACAGTCCCAGGGCATTCTCTCAGGGCTGTTCCCTCTGGAAGTGCCTCTGCCTGGACCTGGCAGCTCTGTGCCCCAGCCCAGGGGGGCAGGAGCAGGGGGTCTGGAGGTGGATGCTGCTTTAGCTCCCCAGTAAGCCCACCTCCTGGAAGGAGAGCAGGCAGTTGTTATGTAGCCTTCAAGGGGGAGGAAGCTTCTTGCTGCCTTTTTCCTGCTGCACAACCTTCCTTCACCTTCCTTCTTTTAATGTCTTAATCAAGTGGCTGATAAAAGAAGTGATCCATGAAAAGGACGGGTATCTTGACAAGGCACAGAGGCTTGTGGCAGCACTTTCCCCACAGATCAGCATCCTTCACGAGAGGGAGAGACAAAAAAGGCGGATTTTTGTACCCTTAAGCTTCCACCACTGCAGTTCAAAAGACCAATCTTTACAGAAAATAAATTTAAAGGAGAATTTTTGATGTATATGATGGTCTCTTGTGGTTGACAGGAGAGCTGCTGGCAGTATATGGAGTTATGCAAAGCCAGAGTTGGGATTACTTAAAAGTGTCTGTAGTGCTTTGATTAACCAGTGTGTATTTTATTTTTTATATGGCACAATCACAGCCCTACATTGATAATATCTTGCTATTATTGTTCGATACACCAAACTCCCCCTTTTCCTGCAGCATGTGGCTGCTTTTTAGGGCACTTTTTAAAGACTTTGCTCTCTGCATATGAGATTTGTGGTTTTGCAGGAGGGTTTGCGAGCTTGGATGTAGTTTTGGTGCCAGGTTGTGCCCCAGTGAAGGGTGGCTGGTGGGAGTGGAAGCAGGGGAAGGGATGGGTCTGTGTTGTGGGAGATTTGCTGAGGGAAATGCTGGAGAGGAGACTCTCAGCGTCCTCCTCCCCTGCACTCAGCACTTTGGAGTTGGAGCAATGCTGATTTTTGGTGCTCTTTTAGCAGCAAGGTGCTCTGCCAGCTTTACAAGCCTGGCAGGGGAGGTGCCCGAGGTGCTGCACCAGGTCACTGGCCAAGCCACGAGCAGATGTGAGGGCTCTGCTCTCCTCCGTGGCTGTGTTTCTTTGTGCCCCCCTCATCAGCTGCCTCGTTCAGCTGCTTCCCGGGTCAGGCTGCAGGCGTGGAGACAACAGGGATAAGAATAGCACACGGAGAAGGCAGAAGTGAGCAGTCCCAGCCCGGGGGTTGCAATCTGAGCACGGGGTTGCTGGAAGGGGAAGTTCAGCAGCTGGAGCCAAACCAAAAGGAAAACCTGCTTGGCACGGCAGGCTGGGGTTTGGGGACTGCTGCTGAGACTTGCTGGGCACCACGTGAGTGCTCTCAAAGATGGTCCCTGCCCCAAAGTCCTTAAAACCTTTGCAGCAAACGCAAAGCTTGAAGCAAGGCAACAAGTTCAGGCTGAAATCTGAGTCGGGCTGGTCTTTTTGGCTTTTATCCAGGGATTTATTTATATATTTTACACTTTGCTTCTGGCCTCTCTGCTGCCCACAACAGCAGTTCCTGAGCGGGGCTGAGCCCTGTC
Organism: Corapipo altera; assembly: GCF_003945725.1. Classification (NCBI taxonomy): domain Eukaryota; kingdom Metazoa; phylum Chordata; class Aves; order Passeriformes; family Pipridae; genus Corapipo; species Corapipo altera. The sequence goes on along the minus strand of NW_020884916.1, from coordinate 626,998 downwards.
ATGTTGATGTTCCCGTGTGACGTGGCAGGTCCTGCTCTCCTGCTCTCCCACCATCCAGGGCTGTTCCCTCTGTGGTGCTGATGGGCCCCAAAGGTTTGTCCTTGTCAGTCGAGTGAGCAGCCAGCACTCCTGGGGCACACACAGCCAGAGAGGAGCTGCATCAAGGTGCCTCAGTTCCCCTCCAGACTTACATCCTCTGCTGGAAAAGGGAGGAACAAACTGTGTGTAGGTTCTTTAGCCCGTTCTTAGGGAGCAGGAAGTGCTTGGCATCACTAAAGGGAAGGGTGTCTCCTGTTTCCGTGCTCTGACTTTACACAGGGACCGTGTTACACCTAATAAAGGGTGTAACATCCTTGGCTCACTGTCCTGGGAAAGGTGAGCACTGCTGGAGGTGAGAGCCTGCCCATGGGTGCTCCAAGAAGGAAAAGGTGGATGTGGGGTGTGGAAGCTGGTTTGGTGCAGTTTCTTTGGTGCTGTTGGATCAGAAACTAAAGAGAAGGGGATGCTCAGCCCTTTCATTATTTTCCTCCTTTTATTATGCTTTCACTTTAAATAGAAATGAAGGTAGAGAGTAAATTTCACATCCAAAGATGGGTGTCTGCTCCTGAATAGGATCGATTTAGGGTCAGTGCTTCAGCAGTGCAGGATTTGGGTTTCAAAGGTTCCCAGCCATTCCTGCAGTCAGGTTTTTCTAAAGGGCCCAGCATGATGACATTTACAGCCAGAATTTTCAAAAACAGCGTAGTACTTCAGATGCTGAACTCATGAAAAATCCAGTCATTTAATTTGTTAAATGAGAGCGAAGGTCTCTTCAGTTAATCTCCCTGTCATTGTGAGAGTGGAGCTCTTCTGTGGGAAAAGCAGCCTGTTCCCAACTGAAGCTCCTTTTGGGAGCAAAACACATTAGCCTGGAGTCGCTTTAAAGTGTGTTGGAAAGGCAGGGATGACCTGAGCAGTGCCAAGGGCCACCTGATAGCAGTTGGCTGGGATTTGTATGGCTCATCCCTCAGTTCAGAGGTGTTTGGTCTGTGGGGATGGTGCCTTGCTTAAGTTCAGGATGGCATTTTCCTGTGCCTGGCACGGGGACGGGCACTGCAGAGGCTGCTGGAGTGAGCGATGGCTCCCCCAGGGCAGATAAAATACTTGTGTGACAACTCACTCCTAAGATTCCAGGCGCATCTTTTCCTTAAGAGACTCCAGCGGGCTGAGCACTGTCTGGGGATGCACAACTCAGAATTCATGGCTCCCTCCAGCCACAAACTGCCTGCAGTGAGGACAGGGCACTTCATCTGCCTCTCCCACTCTGCAGCACAGGGTCGGTGATGCCTGGGGCCATTTGCAGTCTGAAGGGTGCAGGAATTCCTGCCCTGACTCCTTGTTTTGGATCAGATCCCATCAGGAGGGGCAGAGGTTCATTGCTTCAGCCAGTGGGTATTGCTCCCTCTCTAGCTGTTATAACCCTGAAATGGGGAAATAAGAGCTGCTTGATACCTGGTCCTTTCCCCACAATCTGCTCTGAAAGCCAGAGCACCACAGGCAAACACTGGCCCCAGTGAGGGGCTGTCACCTCTGTGGGCACAGAGATTCCCTGGACACTGCAGGGTGGAGTGGGTATAAATCCCAGCTGAGGAGCTGAACCACTTGCTGACCTTTAACTGCTTGGGAGCTGATTCTCTTCCATAATAAATATCTACTGCAATTAATAGTCAATTGGTGCTTAATTAATGAAGTAATAACAGCGGAGCAGAACATTGGCACAGGGTAATGGGCTCCCAAAGCCATTATGCTCTGGCTGTCCCCCTAAATCAGAACAAAGTGCAGGGTGAGGTGAGAAGAGCAGAGCCCTATCTTGCTACTGCCTGAGAGCTTGGCTCAGGCTGAGCTGGGTCTAACAGCATGGATAGGATGGATCCTGGCTCCTCCTCTCCTTCCTCATCCCAACCTTCTGCTCTGGCTGCCCAGTGTCCTTCTGGCAATAGTGTTTGGAGTGATGCAAGAGCTTGCTCCTCTGGGGGTGGGGTTTTCTGGGAAGGAGCACATCAGCTGTGCTATAGAACATCCCTTCCACGTTCTCTCTGGAGGCTGTTATGTTAGAGGTGACTCCAAGCATGTGAACACCAGCTTCCTTCCCGGTTTGATGATGTTTTGGTTTTGTTTGTTTTTTTTTTTAAAGTCCCATTTTTCTGTCTTGTCAGGTCTATTTAAGCATTTAATGAGGGGAGATAGTACCAATAAATTTAGCACAGCACAATAACTCTGATGTGGGCCACAGCCTAATAAACTCCCATCCTTGGGCTGGGAGGGCAACCCAGGTTGCATCTGGAGTGATTGCTTTGCTCAGGTGTTCCTGAGGTTGAACAAGGACTTTGGAGGCACCACCACAAACCTGAGGGTGTTCACTGAAACAGGCTGGAGCAGGTTTCCTGAGGGCAAAGCCTGGTGGTGGTTAATTGGCAGCAGGGGCACAGAGGAGGGTCTTCCTCGTGTTTCCAGCACTGCTTTGTCCCATACCCCTCGTGGTGCTGCCCAGAGGTCTTGGAGGATTCCTTCTGGGGACTCAGAGGAGCAGTGCCCTCCTCCTGCAGGAACAGTGGGGTGTGTGCAGGCAGGCTCAGAGTTTGGATTGGCTCTTCAGAGCAACCAGCTCCTCTGGGTGCTGGACTTGCACCAAAGCTCAGTGGGTTGTGGGTGCTCCTGGCTCTCTGCTGCAGGCCACTGCAGGGGCACAGCAGCTTCCTTCTGTCCTCTGTGACTGATGCTGAGAGTTCTGGATTTGTGCAGTCAAGCCCTGTGATGGGGCTGAGGGTCCCTGGGCAGTGAGCTCGAGCCCCCACTCCCACTGTCTCTGCCGCAGCTGCCTCGGATGAAACGCTCTGGGATTTTTGCACCATGTTGCACAGCGTAGAGAGATTTGTCCTTTGGCTGCTTTGAATGTCTCCTGAATGAGTAACTTGGCAGATTTTTACTTTTTTTATCCCCCTCACTACTTGCAAATCTGTTTGCAAGCAGCTTGCTTTCTCGGGGGAGGACTTGGAACCATCCGCTGGCTCCTGCATCCCGTTTACTGAAGCATCCCTGGCTTTGGTGATGCCTTCTCTTGTGATCAGAGTGGGGTTTCTTGGTAGAGAGAACAGGGAGAGCTGAGTTTAAATTTCATACAGGGGCATCTGTGAGTTTAAGGCTTATTCTGGCACCTTGGTGTGTTCATTTGTGGCTGAGGCAAAGTTATTTCGAAGTAAGAATTAATTGTTTCTGACTTTACGTGTCTCTCAGGATTTTAATGGCATCTGCAGTCTTATATTGCCCATTCAGCAGGGCTGAGTGAAGCCATAGCTAAATTACCCATCTTCACATGGTTCTGTACATGGCAGCAGTTTACAGCAGGAAATCACAGGGTGCCTTGTGGAAGTGTGCATCATCCAGAGCCCAGAGCTCTGGCTTTGCAGAGCTTGGCTCTCCTTCCTGAGCACAGCTTCCTTAAGCTCCCTTGTGCTGAGGTGCTTTTTCCCTGCTCTGTGCTGAGGGACATTCTGTGAGCAGTTTATTACAGCTTTAGGTTCTGTTCAGCTGCAGTACAGTAGAAATAACACAGTCCTGCCCTGGCTCCATCTGTTCTCTGAGGCTGAGGCAGAACAACCTTTAGCTTTGCCGGTGCTCTCCCCAACAGTGCTGGGGGATGCTGTGGGATGGATGGGGGGATGCTCTGCTGCTCCCACCCTGCTCCCCTGAGCCACTGTGTGCCTGGAGAGGAAACACTGCCCTTGGAAAGCAGCCACGTTCAGCTCAATGTTGGTGTTTGTGTGGGGGCTCCACGCTGCAGAGAGCAGGAGTGGGGCTGGAGCATCGTCCCTGGTTCAGATCGTGTGGGTGCCTTTGCTCCTGCTGCAGAAAACAGCCCTGTCCTGCCTGTTAGCTGTAATCTCTGTGGCCTCTGACTGCTCCTACCCCGGCATCTCATGTAGGGCCATGGGAAATTAGAGGTTGTCTCCTGGGTTTGGGAGCTGTGGGTGTGATGCGAGCACAGAAAGGAGCAGTGGTGACAGCTGCCATGGTCACCGTGCTGGGTGTGGGTTGAATTCGGCACGAGGGCAAGGCCACCAAAATTACCTGTAGGGTGTTGGGTGTTAGCTCTATCCAGACATCCAGGTGTGCATCCAGCACTCGGGTTTATTCTCATCATCTGCTCCAGAGAAGTCCAGGGATAACTCACTGCTCAGAGCAGGGGGCCTGGTTTCAGTTCGATAAAGAATTTGGCAGTTCTTTGAACACAGGTTTGAAAGACACGAGTGCTGTCAGGTTAGAAGCAAACACGAAAATGCATGAACTGCTGGGTTTGGGGGCTGTAGAGGTCATGAACTCTGTGAAATTCTTCCAGCCTCGGGTGCTGGAGCTCCGTGAAGCAAACCTGGGGGAGAAGGAAAACATTCCTGGTGCCCCTGTGCCTCCGCAGAGCAGCAGCAGCAAATGTTTCCAATTACCCTGAGGAGTTTGCATGCACTGGGTTATTCTGCCCAGTGCTGGAGAGGCTCAGTTCCCTCAATGCTGTGGATGGAGTCTGTCAGCCAACAGCCACAGCCATGGAAAAACAAAATCCAGCTTGGGCTTTCATCATAAAAATAAACTCTCCTCTGTAGGGGGAAAGCGAGGGGTGCAGAGGGCAGGGATTGGGGCACTCCTGGGACACCAGCCCCTGTTTGTGTTGTGCCTGCAGGTCTGACTTAGTGAGCTGGGAGCCCAAGAGAGGGTAGCAAGACATACTCCAAGGGGAGTGGGATGCTTGGAAAACACTCATGATGTTGTTAGGATGTGCCATCATGTAGGATTCACCCTCTGATTTGTGTGGTGCTCCCCACCACAGCCTGCACAGCCAGGAGCTGGAGGGTCCTGAGGAGAGCAGCCTCTGGGTAGAGAGGGGAAAACTGGATGGACAGAGAAAGGGGGCTAAAGGAGCCTCCATGGGCTGGAGAAGCTTTGGGAGGGTGTCAGATCACCAACTGCTTCCCTTGCTTTGCTGCTCAGGAGTGTGGGCTGTTGAGACCTGCTTATTAGGAGAAATAAGTGGCTACTGACTTCAGGAACCTGGAAAATCAGCCCCACAAGCCTGTGGGATGCTTGTTTTCCTCCCGTGACACTTTTTTGGGGATGGTCTTTGGCTGGGAGCTGCGTTCAGGGTGGTGCCACACTGGGGGTGCCCTCACAGTGCTGACCCCATGCTCCTGGAGCTGTGCTGCTCAGCACCCTGCATATGGATGAGTGTTGCTTTAAGGCAGCAGCACTGATCCTTGGCTGCCTGACAACCCAAATGTGGTAGCAATGCCATATGTTTCTGGCTTTAACCCTCCATGGAGTGCCCCAATTTCTCCGTGTTTTGATTTTATTTAATTTTTTTTTTTTTTAGCTCAGGCTTCGGCAGCTCTCCCCTTGGCTGTGGCTGCTGGGAAGTGCTTCTGCTCCTCTCCAGCCCTTTGTTGCTGAAGCAAATCAAGAGCATCTCAGCTCCCTCGCCTTCCCACACACTGCCAAGTAAATCCCGCAACTTTCTCGGGTGACGACATAAATTTGCAATGGTGTTCTACAAAAGCTCCCTCCGAACCAGAGCTGCCTGGCATCCCTAACAAGCTTATCAAAGGGTTCCTTTGCAGGGAGATCTGAGCCCTCCAGGTTTTGATTCAGAGCAGGTGAAGGCAGAATGTGCTGGAGCCTGATTGAAATGTGCGAGGTCAACAAAATAGAGCCGAGAGTGCACAATAATTGGGGAAGAAGTGGCAGCCTTGCTTTCTGTGTGTGTTCCTGTGATCCCTTGGCTGTAATCTCCCATTTCCAAAGGGAAGCCTGTCTTGCATACTTTATCATGGTGCTCATTTGCACAGGATGCCTCTTCTTGCAGAAAAGGGAGAAAACCCAAGCTAAAACCATCCCTGGCTTTATTCCCTGGCATTTTTGGGCAGCCAAAAAGGGAGACATCCGGAAGAGCTGTGGGGAGAGGAGGAGCACGCAGCTCTCATTTCATGGCACCCTGCTTCTCCCAGAGTTTGAGCCTTTTATCTTAGCAAATTGCTGGTATTTACCCTGGATCAGTAGCTGAGAAAGGGGTTTCTGCACTCTCTTGGAAGTTAAAAATCCCTGGAAGGACAAGGCATTAGGGCTGGAATAACCAGGTTCCTTGGGGCAAAACGTATTTGCCAGCCCACATTCCTGGGAGAATTTACAGCTTTGGGGATCTCTGACCTTTCTCAGAGGTTTTGGGAAGAGGTAGGAAGGGGTTTTTTTAAGTGTGTGCTTTCCCCAAAGGCCGAAACACTTTGTGGGAAATTCTCCATTCCTGAACATCTGTGCAAATGAAACCCTTCCCTTGCTTTGGAGTGTGCATTTGGGGGGGCCCCTCTCCTCTGTGTTCTGTCTGGGAGGGGAATAGATTAAAAATTGGAAAAAAAAAATCAGGGAAGGGGGAAGAAATCTGTCCCCTTTTCCCTCCTTCCCATCTGTTGTTTAATCGCCAGCTGTTTGTCCTTAAGCTTGGATTACAACCTCTCCAGCAGCCTGCTCCGTGCGGGGCCCTCGCTCCTCACACACCTCGTTCTGCACTCGCTGCTGCTGGGAAGAGGAAAACCCAGGGAGATGTTGAGCCTGTCGCTCAGTCTCCTGCAGAAATGTTGATTCCTTCCCTCTGTGTGCTCCAGCTTGAGATGTCCCTGCTGGAAGAGCCTCTGATGGGGTGTGAGCCAGAGCCCTGAAATCAAGGGTTTGAGGTCACTGCCCTCCCTCTGCCTGGGAGGCGATGAGGGCGAGCGATGAGCATCAGCCCTGACCCACCTGTGGTGTCAGCAGTGTCCCCTCGTCCCTCACTGCCCTCCCAGGCTCAGGGAGCTGAGAGGGGCTTTGTGCCACCCAGCTGTTCCCCACACCAGCCCGCTGGGGTGTCTGCCTCCGCAGGGAACTGCGGCAGGAACGGGAGCTAATGGTGCTCCAGGGAGCATGGAGCCAAGAGTGACACCGGGATTTTAGGATGGGTGCCAGCTCTGCCTCCATCTAAAAGAGCTGGAGAAGTCAGCAAAAAAAATTGAGGGATTGCTTAACAAGCTCTTTAGTGCTACTCGAATGTGCTGAGCTCATCCAGGGAAGCCATGGCCGCCAAGTCTGTCGGACTGACGGACTTAACACCTCAGGATGGGAGCCATCAGTCAGCTCCCTCTGCTTCCCATCTTCCTTGGGGGAAAGGCTCAGCTTAGGGCGAGTGGCATCACTTTGCTCCCCATGTCCCTTCCCCCTGCTTGCAGCACTTTCAGACCCGCTTGAGGCATGAGGAGACACATCTCCATCCTTGGCATCTCCCAGTGGGCCCCACTTTGCCAGGTCTGCAGCTCAGGCCGCGGCCGGTGACAGCAACACGGGTTCGGTTGCCTGAAGACAGAGCTACTGGAGCCTAATTATCACCAAAGGGGATCAGTGCAGCCACCAGCCTGATTAGCAAACATCCCCCGGCAGCCGGAGCTCGTGTAACCCGCACAGCGCCTGGCGCTGCAACAAAGGAGCTGCAGGTTGAAAGCGGCGCCGGCTCCCCGGGCACGCGGCGGAGCAGCAGCAGCGCCTGCCAGATCATCGGTAATGATGCCCGCATCAAATGTAAACTATTCTTAGACACCTGTGTCAATCGGGGAGGACAAGAAGAAAGCGGAAACCCGCGGCTGCCGAACACAGCATCCAAAATATTTTTATAGATTAGCCCAAGCGCTTTATTTCAGAGCAGGTGAGGTTCAAAGGAAGGCAGGGCGTGGGGAGCGGCCCAGTGCACAACGCTGGGAAGGCATTGATTTAGCTCCGAGTTTGTACTCATACAAAAATCAAGCAGGGAGATGGGGCCGAGGCTTTTGGGGGCACAGGTTGCAGCAGGGGCATGGGGGGGTTTCTTGCCAGTGCCGGTGAAGGAACAGCTGGATATGGGATGGACACTGCTCTTGTGTCCTGTACAGCACACCTGGGCAGGTGTGCACGTGGGGTTAGGTACCTCTGGGTGTGGGAGGAAAGAACTGGCTCCCCTGGTTTGAATGACAGCAGAAAGCAGTATTCAGAGTTGGGGACCAGGGTGGATGCTGGGCTGAATGCTGGAGAGGCTGGTGTGTGGCTTCAGACAGGGCTGGCTCTGATACCCATCTCCAGTGCTGAAATCGGTTCTGGAGGAGGGGATGTGTTATCTGAGGAGTGTTTACAGCGTGTGCTCTGACCACGGGGTCACCTGCCTGCACTCCAGGTGAAATCCAGGAATGATGGCTTTGAAATGGGCCTTTTCATCTTGAATTTCCTGGGAAACCCAAGAATGCAGGAGAAAGGAGCAGTTTGAAGTCAGGAAGGCCATGGGTTTGCTGGTTAATGCATCACCAGCAAAGGGGAGCTTCCTTACACGGGGTAATCATTTACAGGCTGTACATCAGATGTGTGGCTTAAAGCTCATTACCTCATGCCCCGAGTATGTGCATTGGTTTCCTGGCTCCGGGGCAGTGTTGCTGGTTGGGTCTTTGTCTCCCTTGAAAGAAGATATTGGTGATGCAGTGTGTGCTGAAGCCAAGCTCAGTCCCTCCTGCCTGGTAACCATCAGTGCCAGACTTTGTAAAGAAAGATCATATTGGAGTGTGGTGACCTCAGGGTGCTCTGGCTGTTCACAGCATCTGTCCTTTGGCTTCTGCAGAGGTGGAAAGGGTGTAAATGAGTAGGAACCCCAGCCTTTGGCTTGGAGCTTTTGGGGGTGATGCAGTAGAAGCCTTAAATGCAACCTGAAATGGATGGTGCTTGCCAATTGTGTTACTTGAAGGTACAAAATGTGCTCCCAACTTGTTAAACCCTTGGGACTGGCTCTGGGAATGTGTCTGGTTTTGCCTCTGTGGTGTCACGTGGTGGCTGCTGTGTTTTGGTGCCCCAGGCTGGGTCTCTCTGCTCTCAGTGCCCTGTTGGGCACCATGTGCTGTCGCTGCCACATTATCCCCACTCTGCTCTCCTGAGGCCCCAGTCAATAAGGAATTGTGAAGAGGTTTGTGGCCATGTTTGTTTATATTCAGCCCAGAAAATGCCTTTTCCCCCCTTTCTTCCTCCCTCTTCCTCTCTCAGTAAAATGCTTTCTGAGATTTATTTATAAGCCTGTAAATACAGAGTAAATAGCTTTAATTTAATTTACTGGGCTGCTGTAAGAAACTGTATCTGCAAACAGGAGTTCCATCAGCCCCTGCTGAGCAGAGAAGTGTCTGGGATGTTGGGTGCTCTGATATTTTCCTTTTTGCTCCCCTTCCTGAGGAAGAAACTGTTTCCTCACCTTCTAGCAACCTCAGGAGCTTTGCTTGCTGGATGCTCTGAATGCAGGTCAGATACTCGGTGCTGAAGGTGACAAATTCCCTTCCCTGAGGAGGGAGGCAGTGAGCTGGTCCTGAATGTGGCTGATGCAGCTGTTGGCCCAGATTGCCTTGCAGTGCCAGACCCTGAGGGGGCATCTCCTGCCTTCCACCCATCTGCGCTCCAGGAGATGTTATTCCCATGTTTTCTGATGACTCTCAGAAGCTTCCCAGTTTCTGGAATGTGCTCGGCAGGCAGGGCTCGGTACCCGGCTCTTTCTATAAGCGGTGTCTCCGCAGAGATGTGAGCGAGGTGCAGTTTTATGAATGGGGAATGTTGGTGGCATATGGGAAGCAGAGCTGAGCCTGAAAGGAACGTGAGAAAAGAGGGCGAGGGTGTGAGCTGGGAGGCTGGAAGCAGCGAGGTTCCTGTGTCACAATCCGCCTGGATGCGCGCCCGGGCACCCACGGAGCCCGGCTGAGGCGGGCAGCTCTTTTGGGCCAAAGCTTTGCAAAGACAGGGCTGATGATGAAACTGCACTGCTTTCTGTCTCCATCTTCATCTCTGCCCCATCCATCTGCCCTCCCTCCCAGCCCTGGGGGTGCAGGAGAAACTGCTCATCCCCGGGGATCTCTGTAACATTGGAGCACTCTGTGGCCAGGAGCTGGGAGCAGGATGGGTGGGAAGGCAGCGGAGCTGGCAGCCTTGGCACGTTAGCCAAGATAAATCCCGGGTAAATGAGTCACTGACACAGGAGTTGGCTGTGCCCTGTTTCGCTCCCATAGCAGGGGCTGGCACTCTCCCAGTTAATCCAGTGCTGCTCGTGCTCCCGAGCCCATGGCATGGCTGGAGCACTGCTCTGCTCTGGGTTTGCTGCTCCACCAGGGCCAGGGGTGGCTGTTCCCTACATCTGTCTGCGCCTGCTTTTACCTTCCTCTTAAAAGATTTGCCGGCTGCGATCTCTTATTTTGCATCGATTTGTGAGGAGGTTCCCCCACACACCTCTCCCTTCCTCCGGTGCCTCTGACAGCTTATTTAGAGGGGGCTGGTGCCCAGAGGTAGAATTTGCAAACAAATAACTCTCACCCGACACGACAGCGCGGAACAGGCTGTGACAATGCGCGGCGGCGCTGCCTGACGTGACAGTGACAGGGGGAGTTTTGTGCTCATTAGTTTTCCCAACATAAAGAGACTCCAGCTCTGCCCAGCCCTCACCACATGTCACTGGGAACAGGCTCCTCCAGCTCCTGACTGCAGCCACTGGGACTGCCTGGGGATGGGGATGTGGGGGGGCACCCATCCTCCTTCCCCCCTCCCCAGGGAGCTGTGCTGGTGCTGGTGGAACTCCAGCCTCGTCTCTGCAGCTACAGGAGGGTTTAGGACATTCGTTAGGATGAATCCACCTCTGCTTTGGAAGAAGGGAAGGGATGAGGCTGCTTCTTCTTTGCTGCTTAGTGTAGGTTTAGGAGTTATGGCGTGTGTTGTTCTCATCTGTGGTCACAGCAACTTCTACATTAATTTTCCTTACTTTTAATCTGAAGTATTTGCAGTTCCCACATGAGTTGTCCTCTCCAGTGCTGATCTTCATTACCTTGTTATGATCAGAGTGTGTGTGGTGGCAGGGGAAGAGGAGGAGTAAATCCTCCCACAGCTAGAGCTGTGCTGCAGGCTGGGATTTATGATGGGAGTGCAGAGGCTGAACTCCCTGGGTCTGTGAGGGGGTGAGTGGGGATGGAGGGACACTCGAATTTCAGAATTTAATAATTTATCTCTTGGGCACTCTGTCCAACAATGCATCTGCCCACTTAGGACCACTTACCTGATGGAAAATCAAATCATTCTGCAATTTCAGTCCCCCTTATGTAAGCCTTGGGGGGTGGAAGAACCCCTCCTCCATCCTTTTCCTCTCCCAAACTGCAGTGACCAAACACCTCTGGGGTAGCTGCTGAAGGCCCACAGCACAAACCCACCCATCTCCCCCAGAGCAGCTGCTGATGACACCTCTCCTGCTGGGGTGCAAGCGGGCTCCCATTTTTCCTAATTAGTCATGATGTCTTGCCCATCACAGGAATAAATAGCAAGCTTTCCCTGAGGGTGTGAGATGAGAAGCACTATTTATCGTTGCTCTCAGAGGAAGCAGACAACATGACAGGTGAAATATCAGGAATAATTAAGAAAAATAGGGGGGTTATGTACTTTATTGCACCACCAGCAGGGATGTACTGCCAGCAGCTCGTGCATCCTTGTGTATGCCCCTATCCTTTCCTGGGCTGCACTCGCTCCCATGTGGGTGCAGTGCTTTGTGCCCGGGGCATCCCTGCAGGGATGTGTGTCCAGGGTGTCCAGTGCTCCCAGATTTCATGGCTTCAGTAGACCACAGGCACCAGCTTGGTGGTGGGGTTCACCCTGCAGTCTGTGTGTGTTTGGTAACTCCTGCTTTCCAGTGAGCTCTTTGTCCAGGAGAGAGGAAGGAAAAAACCCAGTAACCAATGTGTGACTTAAGGATTTGGGGTTTTCTCTAAGCTGTTGGCTTCAGAAAGGGGCTGGGCAGGAAAGCCCACTGGGGTGTGGTGTCTGAGGGGCTACAGCTGGGCTTGTGGCCTGTCAGGGGTGTGAGTTGGTGGCTGTGCTGAGGAGAATGTTCCCAGCTCCCCTGGGGAGCTCTCCATGCCACCCCCGCTGGAATCGATGCCGGGTGACGCACAGGGAAGGGGAGCAGATCTGGCGACTGATTTTCCATCACAGTATTAGCCTTGCCCCGGGGTGCTCCTGGGTCCACTCAGGCTAATGCTGGGCTTCGTAGCCTCCTTGGGAATTCAGTTACAGCTGCGTCCCGCCTGCACTGGGAGATGTGTTTGGTTATGAGGCCAGACAGCTGGGGAGCTCAGGAACTGTATCTCCTCAAACAATGTGAAAATCTGATTACAGCAAGTGTCACTGGGCATCACTTAACTCTTGCTCTGCAGGCCCAGCCTCGCCTGACAGCCATAATAGATCTCCCGGATGCGCCTTGTGCAGGAATAAAATGTCCAGTCAAAAGTGCTTAAAATCGCTCAAGTTTTGGGTTTGCTGGTCGTGTCTTGCTCGCTGGCTCCGGGCACTTTCGGGGCCACCCAGCCCACACGGAGCCTCATTAGGGCTGTGCAGCCGCGTCCCCAGGCGTGGGCAGTGAAATGTGTCTGCTTTTTGGCACTTGGGAGAAAAGTGATTGTGTGTCACGGTCCTCGTCTCATCCCCTCTGGCCGTGTGCTCCCAGGGCTTGCTGGCGCTTTTTTGGAGGCTTGTGAAAGGGACCCTTTGTCGAGGGAGGAGAAATCCAGCAGCAAACAACTCTCAAATTGGGAAATGCTGCTCTTGGGGCACTTATATTTAGCTCGTTTGCAGCACTGTCCCTTCAATTTATCGTCGCGCTTTTGTCCCTTTAACCACGGGCACCAGGGTCTGAAAGAGAAAGGTGCCAGTGAGGAGCAGCAGCTGCTTCTTGCAGAGGTGGAGGTATTTTTAACACAATGCCTGAGAAAAAGGAGTTTGTTTCCTCCAATCTTCAGTCCCAATCAGCCTGTGAAGGGGCTCTGGAGGAAAGCAAAGCCCGTGCAGTCTCTCTGTGAAAGCATCACGGAGACAAAACCACCTACAAAGGCTGGAGAGGTGGAATGAGACACACAGGCAGGGTTTGGTCCTGGCTCGCTGGCCTGCTGTGACTCACTGGGAAGCAAAGGTGCTGCCAAGGAGGCAGGAGAGTCATGGATATTAATTTAAACATGTGGAGTGGCCAGGATCCCAGCCCAGGCAAAGGAGAGGATGAGGACTGAGTCACAGGGAGCCAGCTCTGTGCCAAAGTGAGCCTGGCTTTTGTACTTTTAAATATTTCTGGAGCTCTGTAGCACCTTGTGCTCCGGCCTGTGTTCCCTGAGGCTTTGGAATAGGATAAAATGTCCAAGGCAGGGTTTGCATCTCTGTGGTGCCACTTGAGAGCCCAGTCATGAGGGGTTTTCCCCTCCCAGCTTTGACTCCCAGACCGATGGGTCTCATCTCTGTGACAGGACCCTCCAGATCCCTTGGGATGCTGGGCAGGAAGGGGGATGGCCAACCTGGAGGATCCCTGCTGGGGGACAGGGTCTGTAAGGTGTGGGATGTGTGCAGCAAGCAGCAGGGACCTAGCAATCATGTTCCCAATGGAGCAGCCCCAGCTCCAGGGGTGCTGACTCTGCCCCTGCACTCCCAGAGAAAGGTGGTCCTGCAGGAACAACCCCAGAGCATCTCCATGAGAGGCATCACTCACCAGCTCCTCTTCACTGGAGCCATGCTGGGTTCTGGGAATACTCCTACAACTCACCCATCCAGCCAAGGAAAAGGTTTTTTTCCACTCCTTCCCTATCTTTAAAACAGTTGTTTTCTTTATCAGTAGCTGGCTGGGATCAAGTCCAACAAGTCTTGAGTTTAACTGTGCGACCCCTGAATTCGACAAGCAAATCAGCCCAGATAAGACCCAGACCTTTGAAGCCAATCATAATTTAATACAGCTTAAATTGTAAACATCCAACAGTGGCAAAGGAAATATGATCAAAGCCATTGATTTTTCAGTAGTGACACAGTGTCTTTCTGAATAATTCCCAATAATGAGAAAATTGAAACCTGTTTGCAGATATTAGAAGCCTAAATGGTCAAATAAATAATTAGCAAGCTACTCATTTAAGCTCTGAGTATGAAAGAGCAATGGGATGCTTACTTGCATGTGAACATGCTACACTGAGCATCTTCTTGGAGTAAAATGGGAAAAAAAATCACTTAGGGCAGGAGAAGATGGATTTGTTCTGCTGAAAAGCAGGATGGTTACTGTGGAGAACAAACAGCTTTTTCCAAATTGCATCAATGTAGTACTACATGTTTTCCATTGTGCTCCCTGCATTTCTGGTGCAGGAATTAATGCTGGGGGGCCAACGAGCTGGCCTGACCCAGCATTTGGAGAGTAGGGCAGGACTGAGGAGGTGCTGGGGGTGGTTACACATCCCGGGTGTGTTTGACCCTCCAGTGCTCGTGTCACGGGAGCCAACGGTCAGCACAAGGCAGGATAAACAGAGCTCTGAGGTGTTGCTCCCTAGGGAAAGCATCCTGGGAAAAGTGTATTTGGCTGTTTCCATTAAGGAATGTGTTTGTAGTTGAACGTGTTTAACATGGGCTGTCTGTGGTGCCATAACAGAGGGGACTTTAAAGCACCATTAGAGGTGTGCTGGCTCCCCTCTCCCTTTGGAAAGGGCAAAGTACACCTGGGAAGAGGTTTCAAGAAATAGAAGTAATTTGTTACCCCTTCCCTGTGAGAGGAGATGCTCGTGCCTGTGCTGAACGTGGTATGTCTTGCTCTGTTCCTTCTCTTAGCTGGAGGAAAACATCTAACCTGGAAACTGGGGGTGTAGGGAATGGGATGCCATCGGGCTTGTGTAATTCATGGTGTGATGCTCCACGATGCTGCAGTTGAAGCACATGCCAGAATTTAGTGGTGTGTGTGAGAATTACGGACTGGAGGGCATGAAAGTGAGGTTTCTGGTTTCCCCAGCAGACAAAATACCTGCCTGATTGTGGGCCCTGCAAAGGCTTGGAGCCTTTCAGAGCTGTGTTTCCCTGCCAGGCACGTTTGGTGGGACGTTTGCCAACCCCCTGTGGAGACAACATTCAGGTTTGTCTGGATTTCCACGTGCTTTCAGGTGTCAGGATTTCAGCTGGATATCTCAGTTGCTGTTCAAAGTACAGGAATAGGGTGGCCAGAAAATCAGGATGCAGCAGATAATGCACACCGGAGCGACGCTGCCGCTGAGAGAAGGAAGCCACCGGGTATTGTTCATGCCAGGCCTGGGCTCCCAGTGCATGTCCTCAAAACAGCCACGCTCTTCCGTGGCCCTTCAGCCAGCAATGAAAAGGCTTTCATGTTCTGCGGGGGTGGAGAGCACAATTTGAGCTGACCTGGCTCCGGCTGGGACTGGAAAGGTCACTTTGACTACGACGCTATCTGAGCCCATTGATTTAAAAAAAAAAAAGAGCCCCAGTGCTGTAAGTAGGGGGAAAGCGGCAGAGAGGAAGCGAAAATAGCTCTGGTAACAGTCATTGTTTAAAACCAACAAAGAGGCACTGAAAGGCTCCCTGCTCCCAGCCATCAATAGCCACGGCAAGGGCTGGGCTGGGCTGGGAGAGGAGCCTCTGCCTGGCTCCTGCCAGGGCTGGGGTGGAGGATGAGATGAGGTGGTAGGGAGGATCAGGAGAGCATATCAGGAGTGGCTGAGGGAGCTGGGGTTGCCCAGCCTGGAGAAAATGAGGCTCAGGGGGAGCTTATCACCTTCTGCAACTCCCTGACAGGACAGTGGAGCCAGGTGGGGTTCGGGCTCTGCTCCCAGGGAACAAGTGAAAGGATGAGAGGAAATGGCCTCAAGTTGTGCCAGGGGAGGTTCAGGTTGGACATCAGGAAGGAATTCTTCATGGGAAGGGTGGTCAGGTATTGGAATGGGCTGCCCACAGTGCCCTGGTCTAGTTGAAAAGGTGGTGATCAGTCAAAGGTTGGACTCGATGATCTCAGGGGTTTTTCCAAACAAAACAGTTCTGTGATTCTATGGAGAGGGCATGGAGGGATTGGCAGCTCCTTCTTGATAGGGAGGGCAGGTGCTCAGACACCATCACGAGACCTGGGGCTCTCCAATGGGCCGGGAGTGACACCAGCACATAAATCAGAAATGATTGCACCCATCCAGTGTGTCCCCATGTGCCAAGAGCTTGGCAGAGCTCGGTTGCTCACTGGGTGCTGCCAGTGAGCTCTGTCGGCAGAGCTACAGCATGACAGGGGACAAACTGAGCTCCCACGAACCCAAATGGAGAGTGAGGGGCCTCACCCCCAGCCACGGCTGAATCATTGCCTTGAAAGCATCCGAGGCCGGGAAAGAAACGATTTGCCCTAAAGAGCTCAGCCCACTGTCAGCTGCTTTGTGAGCATTAGTGAATAATAAGGAGTGAGAGCAGCATTAGCCCTGCGTCCGTGCAGTCATCTGTCACGTAACAAGGGAAGTATTGGCACACTGTCATGTTTCAAACAGTGCTGATCAATGTTTTCAAAAAAACAAACACTGCAGCCGGGCCCGTGCGTGCCCAGAGCAGCGCTGGCTGGGGGGGGGGGGCTGGCAGTGCCCAGGCAGCTCCTGCCCACCCACCCACAGAGCCCCTGCTCCTGCCTGCATGCTCACGGGCAGGGAAGGTGCCAGGGATGGAGACCCAGGTGCAATGTGTGGTTTAGTTTCCGTGGGACTGAACAAACTGGTCCCCAGCTCGGGGTCCTGTCTGTGAAATGGGGACAGAGGCATCTCAGGGATCCTCCGGGGGGGCTGAAGGGACATCAGAGTCATGGACTGTTTGGCTGCTCCTGCCTGGGCAGGGGGTGAATGCTGGAAGTGGGAGAAGCCAAGCAACTGCCATCTTCTGCCTGCCTGTCCTTCAGTAGTTGCAGTGTGCAGCCGTGGATGTTTCTGTGGGAAAAGGGAACACTCGAACCCGTAACTGGGTTAGACAGCAGGGAAAAAGAGGATTTTGCCCTGGCCAACAGTGAGCAAAGGCAGAGGCTGCATCTCCTGGCCTGGGTGCCCACGGGGAGGATAATGAAAGAGCAGAGGAGGCTCTTCCAGAGGGCTCAGGCTTCCAGGTGTTTGGGAAAATGGTATTTTCCTGTTGACTCAGAGGGGGAGAGGACAAAAGGATCGAGGGATGGGAACCCCTCTGCTCCCAGCACAAGCCTGGAGGATGCACACAGGGAGGCAGAGCTCTGTGCCAGCAGGAAGGAGCTCGACAGAATCCCTTAATGGATTTATTCCTTTAATTTCCCTCAGCTCTTCAAGCTTTGGATATAAGCAAGGAAAGCAAGTTTAGGCACAGATTATAAAAGTGATGGATCCACAGAAACAGGAGAGGTTTGAAGGGCTGAAATTTACAGCAAAGCCTGGCCCAGAAATGACCCCCTTCCTCCTGCTCGGTGCTTTTTCCCTCTCGTGCAGAAAAATGCAGCTGGTCAGTGTGACAAGTGGAAAGTGGAGCTTTGTCATTGCTGCACGAGGCTGAAACAATGATGTATGGCTGGCGATAGATCATGTTGGGTTTCCGGAGAGCAGAGAAGACGAAGGCATGAGACTAATTCATGATGCATGAACACATTGATCTTCCTGGCTCTGAAAATACAATGTAATGAACCCCCGCTAACAGATCATTTTTGTGCCACTGCACTTCACTAATATCTAATGATTTCACCTTGCTCTGAGATAAAATATAATTGTATGGGAGTTCCAGCTTTGTTCTTTAACACTCACGTAGAGTTAACGAATTATGTTTTCCTCTGTAGCTGTCGGCAAGTTGAGACAAGCTTACAAAAGCCCCACAATTACTAGGCTAAGATGCATGTTTAAAACCCCCTGTGTGTATGTGTGTGTGTATTTATGTACAACAACTCCATGCATGGAGCCTGTGTGTGCTGCTGGGAGCTGAGCAGTGAGGAAGGACGTGGAAGAGCAGCAGGTGTCCATGCTCAGGGACTTTGGGGTCTCATCCGTCCACCTGGCACTCAGGGAATGGCAGGAGCTCCACAGTGGCAACCTGCAAACACTCCTGTTTGCAGTATCCTGGCTGGTGGTTGGGAAGTCCAGCAATCCCATGGGAAAGCAGAGCTCTCTGTTTGTCTGGTTGCCATTTCCAAAGTCCATCAGCCCGCCCTAGTCTGCCCTCCCAAATCCACAGCCAGGCTGTCTCCTCCCCGTGCAGGCAAAGCCTTCTGCTTAAGAAGACAAATTTGAGGTCCTTTTGCTTAATGCTCCCCCGAGCTCTCTGCACTTCACCCCAGTGAAGGTGCGTGCCGGGATTTTTCCTGCTTGTTGTGTGTTCATAAGCAGACACTGTCTCCCTGCCAAGCCTGTGCTGGTGCCTACAGCCTGTCTGTGGTGATAAATAAGAAAGATGCTCCCTGGAGAGCAATGGGGCAGGTGGAAAGGAGAGGACAGGTAACTGCTGCCAGTGTCAATGGCATCTTCTGATTTGAGGGAGCTGATGAACCTGGTGTGTGTCCCTGGAGCAGCACTAGGAATGCTTTTGGCTGCACCAGCCCTGGGCTGTCAGACCTGGCTGGCAGTGTGCCAGGGCACTGTTTGTCTTGGCACCTCCCCTGCATCCCCTCTCTGAGTGATGGGAGGCTCTTCAGGGAGCAGCAAGTGGTAAACTCCTGTTTGCTGCACAGCACCTGCTGCAGTTGGGTCCTGGCCCCTGGCTGTGCCTTTGGAGAGCTATCCCTGTGCCAGAGACGAGCCAGAGTGCAGGCAGGAGCTGGAGGTGAAGATGTTTGCGAATTCTTCAAAGTGCACTGTGCTGGTACAAAAGGAGTCAATGAAAACCTAACTGCTCCTGACAGGAAGAGCTGCAGTAATGCTGAACCTCATTTGAAATTCCCTCTAGGCTAAGTAAGGCTCTTCCTTCCTTTCATATGTGGTGTTTGGATCCCTTCTGGGAGACCTTTCCTCTGTGCTGCGTTCGGGTACGTGTGGTGTTGGCAGATGATTAAGACATGAAGTCTCTGAAATCAGAGGAATGGCCCAACTTTTGCATTGTGTGCTCAGGTGTTTACTCACATCAGTGTGATTGTATCAGCCTGACTTTGAGGTTTGGGACCTGCTGCTGCCTCTTGTAGCTCAAGGTGTCCCTGGAAAAAGAGATGCTGGCCACAAACTGTGGCCGTAGGAGCAAGATACCAGAGGGAAAACCAGTCCTTTACTGGTAGCAGTGTACTTATAGTGGATGGTCTTAGTGGGTTTGCTGGTGTCCTTAGAAGTCACTTTATGAGCTTCACTCTGTGCAGATGAGGAGCAGAATGTTCTACCAGACTCTGCTCCCCCCAGGGAAAGCCTGTACAGTGATTTAGGGAACCAGCGACTGCTGCCTCTGCACCTTTTGGATGTTTCAAAAACCCAGGGTCAAACAGCATCCCTGGGATAGAGCTGGGTTTTTGGGAATTCAGGTGGGGCAGACAACACCCGAAAAGCATCATGTGGCGGGGAAGATATGGACTTTGATAGAAGTGTTTTGTTTCCCTGCAGCTTATATAAAACAAACAAACGTAAAACCCCAAGTAATTTGCTGTGGTGCCTGTCTGGAGCCCTGGGCTGGGCTGGCAGTGCTGGAGTGTCCCTGGCTGCTCCCAGGAGACACTGACACCGAAACCTGTGGGGTGGGGTGGGGAGTTGAACCAAACCCAGCTCTGCTGTAGGACTCAAACCGTGAGCATCGTGACTGGACTGTGCTGAAAACACGTCAGGAGCACTGGAACCGTCTCCTTACGCAGGGCTGTGGCCTCCCTGGCACTTGTTTTGATGTCTCCCTTCCTCTCCTCCCCATGATCTCCGTGTCTTGACTTTTCCAGTCACTTTTCTCCTATAAGAATATTAAAGACACTTAAAAAACACTTAAATGCTAATGCGAAACCTGAAAAGAGGATGTCAAATGCGCGAGGCGCTCTGAAGACATGATGTCTCTGCAGAAGGGTTTGACCCCGGTAATCTAATTTGCTTTACATTTAAAATGATACTTCATTCTCCTATTATAAGGCTCTATGTCATTGGCTCATAAAGATTACCATTTCTTGTCTTCCAATTGTAATAAATCCCATTCAAGCACCCTCTTGATTTGAAATTTGTCACAACAACATGCAGAGGGCACAGTTCCTGCGTTTTATGGCACGGGTGCATTAGAGACTCATCTGCAGGAAGGATGATGCAAGACCATAAAATGATTTGTCCCTCTCCTTTCTCAATTAGATCTGTGTTTAAAAAAAAAAAAAAAATGAAAAAAATCTGAATTATAGCTTAGTCCTTATTCTCCAGCAGTAAAAAGGTTAGGCTGGCAGGAGAGCCAGGCTGGCTGGATTGGCCCTGCTTTATCCTTACACTGGGGAATCATCTGGTTTCTTTAAAACCATCTGAAAATATTTCTTCTTGTTTCAGCAGACTGGGGAGCTTTAACCTTTCTGGTTGAGCTTGTTGGAGATGAGAGAAAAGTGAGTGTTTGGTGCCTACACCTTATCAGGCACTGAATGATACAGTCACAGCAGCTGCTTGTGCCAACTCACGAGGCTGGATCTGGGGCAAAAATGAGACTTTTGGGTGAAATCAGGTATCCTGAGGGTAGGAACGCCCCTGCCCCACACTGGGGGCATAAGAGTAGCAGGGTTGGAGCCAGCCTGCTCCTGCGTGGGGCAGGGATAGCGATGAATCAGCTGTTGGTGCCATGGAAATGCTCTTTTTTCTGGATGATCTTGAATAAATACATGCAAGACACTTTGCTCGGGGAGAACTTTTATACTTTCAGTGTCTGTTGTTCCTTAGGGTTTGGTCTTTTTTTTTTTTTTTTTTTTTTTTAACAAAGGTTTCAGTTGAGCAAAGAATCCCATCTGTATGGCTTTTTTATTAAAAGATAAAAAGCTGGAGTTCACAGGAGTTAGCATTAAGTCACAGTCCACAGCAATCCGAGGTACTCGCCGGCTGGGGACTCTCTCTGTTTATTTCAAATACCCCTTTATCATCCTGTTGAAAGAGCCGTGTGCTCTGTAAAGCTCAGCCAATTGAAAAAAGAATCAGATAATGAAGACTGATGCTGCACTGATGACAGCCCCTCAGATCCTCAATAGGATTGCTCCAAAATCAAAAGACTTTTGCGTTTTATTGTCACACTCGTGGCTCAAAAATAATTAAATGGAATCTTTTAGCTGTGGAAACAAAAATGAAAATTTAAAACGAGCCCCCCTCGCCCCCCCCACCTGCAGGGAAGTGACAAATGGGAATATCCAGTGTGTGTTGGGGAAAGTTGTGTAAATTATATGTGAAACTGTGGTGTTTGCAGTGGGTGCCCAACACAGGTGTGGTACAAAGGTGACACTATTGCTCTGGGCGATGTGACTGGTCCTTGTGTGCACCTGCAGTGCTTGGCCCAAGAGAGGGGAAGTCACCATATGATACCTTCTTGGTACGTGTTGCTTTCAGTTTTTGATTTGGCACTAGTGGTTTTTGGAATCCTTTTAAAATGTGCCACCTTTTCCATGCAAATCCGAAACACTCAGACCTGCCCGTGGGCTGCAGTGAATCCCAGGAGATGCTCACGCTGCTGGCTCAGCCTGTGGGATGGGCACAGGGCTCCCTGCCTGGGCTCTGCTCTAAGGGGGATGTGGGTGATGACCCCACAGAGCTCCCAGCCCTGATGGAGCTGGACAATCCCGTGTTCCCTCTGTCCTTGGCAAAGCTTTGCATGGTGCTTCAGCCTCCGTTTTACCTCTGGAAACTTTGAACAAATTTGTTGTTCGTTGCAGTGGAAGACAGATAAATAAAATATATTGGGAGTGATTTGTGCTGTAACTAAACCCTGAATTTATAGAGGGAGAGCGTGGCCAATGACAACTTTTTCACAGCACATGAAAGACTTGAAATTAGGCTTTGCACTTTTACCTGATTTTTAAAGAGGCATCTCTGAGCTCCCCAGGCTGGGGGCAGGTACAAGGAGACACTCTGTGGTCCCACTGGGGGGTCCTGCCAGCGGAGGGGACACAACCCACCTGGCAAGCACCGAGGTGTCTTTCAGGCGAGCCATTAAATCTGAAATGCTATAACTCGATTATTCCCTCCCCAGGCTCCTTTTGACGAACTCCTCCATTTTCAAAGAGCTACACGGGATTTAGCCCCGCGCCTCTTTCATGTGAATTGTGTGGCTGAAGTTCCGTGCAGCTCTTTGAAAATTTCAGAGCCGGTGCTTTCCCCAAGATCGACAACTGTTTTATTTCTCTTGACAGAAAACGGTGAGAGGATAAACACTGCTGGGCGTGGGGGAGCGCTTCAGTCCCGGGCTCCTCAACACCTTTAATGTGAGGCTCACAGAGCTGTGTAGGAATGCCAGCTCCTGCTGTACCTGGACGTGTTCTGTGGGATAGCCCTTTTCTGGAGAGGACAGCTCAGGCAGTTTCTGGTTCTTTTTCCCTTCCTAGGGAACAAATGGCAAAGCTCAGAGCACATGGTGAGAGCTGTTGTGGCTAGTGAGCCACCTTGGCTCCCTCTGCCCATCTGTGAAACTAAGGAAAGGGACTTAATTGATCATTGGTTTTGTAAACCTATCTGAAAACAGTTTCTACAGTAACTACTTCTGTAATGGATATAATTAGTGTTGGTTATTTGAAATTAGCCACCCACTGGCTGATGTTGTGTCCCCTAACATTGGTGCCAGTGGTGGCAGTGGCAGGACTAGTGCTGGTTTGCACCAGGACTGCTCCAGTCCTCGGCCCTTTGGCAGCAACTGCTGCTCATCCATGGATCTGTGGCTGCATCCCACTGCCAAATGCCACTTGAGGCACGTCCCAGCCCCTGTTCAGTGCTGTGTCACAGGGAGGTGGAGCACAAATTGCCTTTATCCTTTCTCTCTTGCCTTTCTCTGTAAGTGTGCTTGAAACCATGGGGCTTGGCTCTGTCTCTGAAATTATATCACAGATTGGAACTCTCATTTTTAAGTTCATTTCTGCTCTGATTTAAAAGTTGAATTAACAAACAATGGCTTATTGGGTTTAAAATGCAAAAACACCATCTGGTCTTTGAGATGTGCTAAAGCGCGGCGGGGGGAGCAGGAATGACACATGGGAAGGGTCTCCAAGTGGCATGGGTGAGGCTCCCAGGAGGAATTCCTGCTGCTCTTGACCCTTGTCAAGGCGAGGAAACCTGATCTTTGGTGTGGGCACCAGCTTGATTTTGGGGCTGTGGCACTTCAGCTCTCACTGTTGGCAGCACAGAGGGGGCCCTGGGAGAGCTCCTCTGTCACTGGCTCCTCTCCTCACCTCAATGCCAGGTTCTGGAGTGGCATCCACAGGCATTGCTGGCCCTTGGGTTTTGCCAGGGCCTTAGCCCTCGCTCCAGAGCAGCTCCACCACAGGGTGGTTCTCCAGCATCCCCTGTTTCCCACCAGTTTTTGTGGTGAGGGTGAGTCTCAGAACTGAGGGGCCGCTTGCCAGTGGGAGTTGTCACTCAGGGAGTGACCCCATCCCATGACACCCACGATTACACCCGCTGTGCTCATGGGTCAGGTCAGCCCTCACAGCCCTTCCTGCCCCCCGTGCCCCCGCTGCTGCCACGCTCCCGGCTCCACAGCTGTCCCTGCCTGCCAGTGGCTTGATTTAATACAGCTTTCAATCACTGCCAACGGGCCTCGCGCCGCAATATCGTCACTGCTAAACACTCTGTGACAAATAATCTGAGGCTAAGCTTCCAGGACAGAGGAAATCGCTTTCCTCTTGAAATTAAAGTTGATGCATAATGGAAGGCACTAAGACGTCTCCAGCAGGAACATCGCCAGTTTGAGTCCAACCCGAGTCCCTGTCCGTCTGCTGAACGAGACGCGGGAGGTTAGGGAAGTCATTTCCTAGAGTTCAGGATTTGCAATTTGCATTCTATAATCTCCCGGCCATTTACCAGCAGATAATTTGTCATGGTTTGTTTTAGCTGTTGTGATATTGATATTTATTATGCAAATTGTATTTCCTACTACTTATTGTTCTCACCCTCGGAATACTTGAATTATTATAAACCTGTTTAGTTAATTCGGGTTGTCTCGCAGTTGATGTCTGAGCCACAGCAGGTCAGAATGTGGAGTATCGTGGAGGAGGGGCTGCTCTGTGTAATTGAGGACAGACACACAGGATAGCTGGGTGTGGGATGGCCCAGTGGCCAACGGAGCTTCTCTGCTGTGTTTAGTGGGGTGGGGTCCTCCTGGAGAGGAGGGAATTTGGGGTCCCGGGTGAAGACAAGTGCTCTCTCGAACTGGGAGATTAATCTGGCTTAGTTATGGAATTGTGATGGTTGTGGTGGCCCCAAACTGTGCTTGTTGAGCAGGAAAGGGAGATGTTTGACATGGCTATGGAGCAGAAAGGTTTGTCATCGTGGGAGACAGTGTGGCTTGGGGAGCCCGGGATACAGGGAGGGGAGATGCCAAGCCAAGTCCAAAGCAGTAGTGTTTTGCATTTTCTCTGGTGTGAAACCAGCCTTGTTTCGCAATTCCCCACATGTGACTCAACACTTGCCCTGGGCGGTTTTAACCTCAGGCTTGGCAGAATGTGGGATGATAAAGCTGAACTGACAACTCACCTGCCTTAGGTTAACTTGGAATAACCTAATTAATAAGGTTGGGAATACTTGACATCCTCTGTGTTTGCTCCATTAATGCTTGGGCCCATTGTCAGTGATTCCTTGTTTCTATTCCTGGTGCCGTGGGTGGGAGGGGAGCTTGGGACCCTTCCCGGGCAGGATGAACCTGCCGGTGACACCGGCCACTCCCTTTGCTACAGCTGAGCCCTCGGGTGGGCGATGGGGGCCGTGGACGGGGCAATTCTGGGGGTTTACTTGCTAATTTGCTCCGTTTGACCCCCTCCAAACCCATTTCGAGGGTGAAAGATCCGCAGGAAAGGTGGATTTGTTGCCGGTCTGCGGTTACCGAGCCCCGCTCGCCGCCGCCGGGGGGCTCGTGGGCTCCGGCCTCTCCGCTCCCCCGGAGCCGGGAAGGCTCAACACCGCCTCCAGCGGCGCGGGGGGGGCGATACCGGGGGGACCCCGGGAGAGGGATGCTGGGGCGGGGGCACACACGATCCCGGGAGGAGGATGAACGGGGGGCAGCGCGGGAGGAAGGGCACTGCGGGGGGGACACACACACGCGCTGCTGACCGGGGGGATGCTGAGAGGGATATCCCTGGCAGGGAGAGCGCCGGCGGAGGGGGCACCGCGGGATGAAGGATGCTGGGGTGGTACCCCGGGGGCGGGGGGAGGATGTTGCGGGGGCTCGACGACCCTGCTGAGGGGCAAAGCCGGGAGCCGGAGGGGAGATGCTGTGGCCGGGGCACGGCGGTGCGGGGGCACGGCCCCGCTCCGGCTCTGTCCCCCCCCTTTCCCCGGCCGGGGGTCGGGTCCGTTCGATCCCCGCCCGTCCCCGCGCGCCCCGACCCCCGCGGCGGGGCGGGGCCGAGGGGGCGTGTCCCCGGCAGGCCCCGCCCCGTGACGCGCCATCTCCCGCGGGCGGCGCGCGGCGGCGGCAGAGCGAGGCAGGTGCCGGCGATGGCGGGTCGCGCCCAGCCCAGCGGCCCCGCGG
>NW_020884916.1:561187-601113 GCF_003945725.1 Corapipo altera | reverse complement strand
GGGAAGCGCCCCCGGCGGCGGGAGCGGCGGGCGGGCTCAGCCGCGCGTGGCGGGGCGGCGCGGGCAGCCGCTGCCCGTTTCCATGGAAGCGGCTTCTCCCGCTGCCCGGGGGCTCATCAGCGGCCTCGCAATTAAAAACTAATTGCTGTGCGCGCCCCCTCTGTTTCCCCCTTCCCGCCTCCCCCCGGTGTTTGCGGCGGCGGGGGGATGCTGCACCCCCGCGGGAGCGG
Organism: Corapipo altera; assembly: GCF_003945725.1. NCBI lineage: Eukaryota > Metazoa > Chordata > Aves > Passeriformes > Pipridae > Corapipo > Corapipo altera. The sequence goes on along the minus strand of NW_020884916.1, from coordinate 600,883 downwards.
GGAACCTGTTGGAATCCGAGTGGAACTTGCGCGGCGCTTCCCTCTCTCTTTTCCTCCCCTCCCTCTCCTCTCTCTCTCTCTCGTTCCTCCCCTCCCTCTCCCGGTGGCCGCGGGGGCTCCGCCGCAGCCGCTCCCACCCCTTTCCCTCTCCGCGCTCGGGGGCGATCGCCCGGCTCGGGCGCTGCGGCTGCAGCGGGCGCTAATTAGCCGAGGCTAACGAGGCCTCCCGAGCGTGGCTGGCGGGGTTCCCTCCGGTGCCCCCGGCGCGGCGGGCGAGCCCCCCGCCCAGCCCGGCATCGCTCCCGCCGAGCCCGGGAGCCGCAGCAGCGACCTGCGCTCGTGTCCGGTTTGAATCTTCCATTCAGACGTTCCCCGTTAACGCCAGTTCGCGTTTCCAGCGTGCCCGCGGGGCGGCACCGGGCGGCATGGCCGGAGGGAGTGGGTGCTCTGCCTGGGATGTTTGTGAAGAACAAGAGGCTATTGAGCGATCTGTTGAATCCCGCTCGTAGGAAAGGGGGGACGCAGGGGCCAGCGGCGCGGCGAACAAAGAGCTTTATTCACAGCCTGTGTACATGTCCATGCCTTCCCCCCTCTCTTCCCCGGGCGGCGTTTTTGGTGGGGTTGTGGTGGGGGGAGAGAGCCGGTGTCGCTTTCAGCTCGTTCCCCCTCCGTCCGGCCGCGACAGGGACTCCCTTTCCCCCCGGCGCGCTCCGTGTGCCCCGAGCCCCGCGCTCCGCATCCCGGAGCTCCCGGTGCGGGGAGCCGGGAGCGATGGGAACGAGCCGCCGCAGCTCTCGGAGCTGCGAGACCGGGAAACGCTCCGGTGCGGCCCCTCCGTGCCCGGCAGCAGCCGCCCGGGTGTTCCCATGGTCGGTGCGTTGCAGCTCTCAGATGTTTTGTTGCTGTTCGTGCGTTTGGTGCTGCTCGCTGCCGGGTGTATCTCCCGCCGGTGGTGTGACCCGGAGACCCCGGCACCGAGAGAAGCCTGGATTGGAAATAAGAGCCCTCCTGTAGGACGGCTGCCTCCATCCTTTGTTTTGCTGCCTTGCTCTTAAACCCTCACCTTGAATCCTCTGTGTAAGAGCAGTTTTTAACTGGAGGCCAAGTGATCCCCCGGCAGGCTCAGCCTGTCGCCGTTGCCCGGCTGAAGGTTGGAATGCCGCGATCGAGGAGCCGCTGAAGGGAGACAAAAGCAGGGCTGGATGCTGGATCGCAGCGGCTGTGCCTGACCCGTGCGTCGGGGCGAGAAGCACCGCGCAGCATCAGCCGAGGTTGTGGTGCTGTTTAGGGGAGGATGGCTATTTTGTGGTTGCGGTGCTTTGAATCACGGGATAAAATCTCGGACCTCCTGCTTTTAGGCAAAATTTCCTTTCAGTTGAAGACCCCCCCCCGGTTTTTTTCCCCCTATTCTCCCTTTTTGCCCATCTCTGTATTTGTCAGCTTCAGTATTCCGGGGAGACAGCGTTAGCGTGTGGCAGCGGCGTTGCCGTGGATCGCAGAGTGCGGTTGCCACCCGAGGCACCGCGGTGCGAGCACCGTGGCACTGCTGTGGTGGCACTGCTGTGGTGGCACTGCTGTGGTGGCACTGCTGTGGTGGCACCCCCGTGATGCGGAGCCAGGCTGAGGGCTCTGCTGCCTCCCTTCCCGGGGGTCACTGGAACAGCAGTAGGCGCCGCTGGGACTTGGTTTGAGCTGAACCAGTAACTCGGGATGAGCCCGTGCGTTTGGCTGGGTCTGTGTGTGTGTCTGTGGCTCCTCTGTCTGCTCTCGATGCTTTCCGGTTCATTAAGCTCCGCAGTGCCCCTGTGCAGCAGGGCGAGGGCTGAGGAATGGTCTTGGCTCACGCCGGGGCGGTCGGGCAGTGCCGGGGTGGAACTCGGCGTGTCTGCGGAGCGGTGTCACACGGCACTTTTGGAAGAGCAACTTTCCAGCTGAAGCAGCGGGAGGCATTTGAAGACAGCGTCGGCGCGGAGCTGCGACCTGGCCGTGGCTGTGATGGGCCAGTGAAGGGTGGTGGTGGCTGCAGCCTCTGTGTCTGCTGACATTAAAGCAGCCTCAGAGAAGCCCCCCGTGAAGATAGCGAGTGCTCCCACCGCGGCTGCGCTAAGTCAGGCTCCTTTGTAAACACGGAGTGAGTTTCCAAGGAGCCTTTGTATGCAAGCAAGGCGAGTCTTCTCATCCCTGGCCTTCAGCAACACGCGTTGTGTTCTGCATGCGACGCGAACGCCGCCGGGGAAGGGGCTGGGGAATCGAGCGATCCATCTGGGTTGCAGCTTGGGTTCATTTGTCTTGCGTGTAGGCAGTTGAGCCCAGGTTTATAAGCACGACAATCTGGTTTGAAACCACTGCCAAGGAGGCTCCTCGGGATGGGAAGGCGAGGAGATTGCTCTGCTCCGTGCGCGTTCGGCTCTGAAGAGGGGGCAGCTGTCAGCACCTTTGGCAGGATGGACATCACCGGGATGGATGCTGTTGGGATGGATGCCATCGGGATGGACACAACTGGGATCCCCTTGGCACAGGCGGCCGCTGTTCATGCACGGAGATGGCTGTGGGGACAAGAGGCCGGAGAAGAGTCGCAGTCCCCTGGGGACCCCTGGGCCGTACCAGCGGCCGCTCTGCCGATGCTGCGCTGCCGTCGCCTTTGTTTGCCTTGCGCTGTCTGTCCTGGTGTGTAAATAAAGGAGGCTTTGTAAGCAAACAGCTCTGGCTCCGTCGCCCCAGTGCTTGGCGAGCCTTCCCCCGGTCCTGCCAGGACCAGAGGCGTCCGTGGGGCCATGGCTGTGCCATCGGCCGTGCTCTCTGCCCTATTGCTGCACGGAAAATGGGTCAACTGGTTAACCCTGCATCTGCCTGAGGCCACCCGGAATAAAACCTGTGTTCCAGCCTGGATACGCCCTGTATTTAAATGGACCATCCAAGCACCCCTCAGAATGCGTTTACTCACAAAAACCAAAGCCATCTTCCTGGTCCTGGCATGTAGGCAGAATTTTCTGGATGTTTCTGCTTAATGCCTGTTTTTCTAGGGATTATTGTCATACTTTGTAAAGGGGTTTTGACAACCTGTTCCTATTCTGGTTTTTGGCATCACCTGGTGGTACTTCTGTCGGGAAAGCAGGGGCTCCCTCTTGTATCCAGACATGGCTCAGGATCTGAGCAGGCTCCAGAGGCTGGGAGCAGAGCGCGGGTGCAAGGCTGCAGCCTTCCCTGGAGCTGGGCCAGGAAGTGAATACTTACACTGAGGTTTAAGAGTGCAAGCAAAACTGGACACGCAGCCGGTGTCTCTGCTGAGAAATTGGATGCTACGTGTTAAAAAAATAAGTTGTGCCTGTTCCTCGGGGGAAGGCTGTGTGGTGCAAAGCCACCGGCGCTAAATAAAGGGACTCTGTGTGGAAACCTGCCACGAAGGAGAGACCCTAGGTGGAATGTTGTAATTAGGAGTGGTATGTACTTGTTTAAGTTCCATAAATCAGCCGCTTTCCCGCGGTGTAATTGCAGGCTGCAGCGAGCAGCTGCCGCTGCGGTTCCCGGGGAGCTCCACCACAAACGCTTTGAAGGTCGCCCGGCGTGGGCTCGGGCGCTTCGGGGCAGCGTGCTGGGGAACAGGGGGGGTTTGGATGTGTGATGGGCGAGTTTGAAGGGAAATACCACGAGGCTTCAGTCTCAGCTTCGGTAACTGGGGCACGAGGAGCTGTCGGCTGGGGCGCGTGGTGGCTGGCCTGTGCTGCGCTGAGACGAGCCGGCGTTTGTGGTTCAGCCACGAGCTGGATTTAGATATTCCAGTTTTTAATTTGTAAGGGCAGGCAGAGCCCCAGCTGCGATAACTGCGGGTGCAGGCGACTCTCTGACGGCCCTGCCCGTGTGTGACCACCACCCATTTGCTTTCTCTAAGCCTTTTTTGCCATGACAACAGTTTTTCTCCTTCCTGGTGTCCTTGTTACCTGTTGAACCTTTGGGTTTTCTGGCTCTGTTGCACACCCGGCTCTCACCTTGCGCCTTTGCACGACATTGAACTGGGTGTTGAGGAGCCCCGCAAAGCACTGTACAGTGCTGGGTGGGGCTCTAAAAACCTGACTTTCAGGCCAGTCTGTTTCACCCACTCCAAATTCTGGCGAGGGGTACAGATCCCTGAGGAGCAGCGCTGGTTCTCGGAATCGGTGCTGAGCCTGCACCGCGCTCGCCCGCGGCAATTGGTCAGTGGCTGCTCGTGTTTAAAACACTCGGCTGGGCTGTACCAGGGACGTTTGCTTTGCTGCCCTGGTTATTTCAGACCAATAATGTCCATCCGCAGGGTTGGGCCAGCTATTTTTAACCCTGCGGTTTGGTTTTAATTGACTTCTGTTCTTCTGTGGTTTAAAAACTTGAGCATTAAAAACACTCTGACCTTACCGAATTCTCAAGGTGAATCAGTGGAAGACTTGATACCCCGTTAAGTTCCAGTCTGAAGGATCAAAGCGATACTTAGGCACATCTCTTTACTCAGAGATATAAACTTTTGTGGGCAGTAGCTTAACTGGAAAATGTCTTTAGTTTTGCTTTTTTGGATGTTTTTTTGTCCCTGGAAACACTGACAGCTTCTCAGTGTTTGCTGATAGTCTCATGTGCAGGTGCTGCATCCTGACAGGTCTGTGGTGGCATTGCCTTGGTTTTTCCTTCTGAAGTAGCACTGCCTGTGTTTGTAGGTCCTGCCTGAAACCAGCCTGGTTTCCCCCTTCCCTCTTAATGGCAGTTCCAGTCAGGTACTAATGTTGAAGGGAGAATAGTCTCTTAGCAGGACATGAGGGGGTGAGCATTTATTCAAGGCCAGGTGTGTGTTTGGCACTGGGAAATAGTTGTGTTGGAAACATTCCTGCTCTGCCAGTCCCAGCTGTGAAGTTTGCCCTGAGCAGTTACATTCCTGGCTGGAGCCTTCCGTAGGACGGCGAGGCGGCGGCACTCGTGTTCCACGTTCTGGAGCCGAGCAGTGGAAGTGGTGGGGGAACGGTGATCTCTACTTGCAGAGCAGGGAGATGCCAGTGAGCTGTTGGAGCCAAGGCTGCCCATGGGGCTGGCCTAAAATTGTGCTTAGACTTGACGAGCGCTCGGTGTATAAAAGCCTGGGTTCGTGTTACGTCTGGAGTGAACCTCTGTGGTCTCGTGGTGTGTTTTTTTAGCAGTGAGTGCCTGAATCTGATTTGTGATCTCCTCCAAGGTCTCCTTCCAGAATGTAAATGTCCTTGCATCCCCCAAGCTGTCAGCAGGGCTCTGGAGTTGGTGGTTCTGGGCTGGACTCTCTCAGTGGGGGTCTTCCTTCACAGAGATGCACTTGGGTGCTGATCCCAAACATGATGGCACTTGGACCTGAGATACCTCAGCCTTCAACAGAAACAGACCTTTTTGTTAGAGCAGTAATACTGTTTGTAGATATAAACTTTCCATGGGCAGAACGAGACCGTGTTGGGGCTTGCCAAACTCCAGTGTGAGAGGTCTAGGAGTGCTGATACTGTGGGTGGTGGCCTGATGGGGGTCCTGGGTGTGCCACCTGCCTGTGTGACATCCTGTCTGTGAGGTGGGTGCATCCTGGACCCCTCATCCGTTCCTTTCCATTGCTTGGTAATGTATATCCCTTCTCCAAAGTGTGACAGGAAGAAAGAAATATGAAGCAGCAAAGTGACATTCCCTCCCTCCTCTGCTCCCCCCGCAGAGCAATAGAAATACGAGTCTGAGTCTGCAGCGTCAAAAGAGAGATCAGAGTAATCGGATCAAGCATGAGGAACTGCTTGTTGCCGCTTCCCTGTTTTTAAATGAGGCTGCCTGGCAGCTTCCCTGGCAGAGCACTTTCAACGTTAGTCATGTTCAGCTTTGGAGCTGGGGTTGCAGCAAAGTAGGGCTCTGTGAGAACTGGGCCGGAAAGGAAACTTTCCATGTAGCCTCTGGGCTAACACACAGAAATAAAGGCACCTCGTGCCCCTGCAGCCCTGGTTTTGTAGCTGTGCAGAGGCACATCCATCCCTAATTCTTCAGAGAGAGCTCTTACTTCATGAGTTTAGCACAGTGTTGCTGCTCTGGGATGTGCTCCGTGACACTGATGCTTCCTTGACCTTGGGAAAGCACAGTGACTTTCTCCAGAGCCATTCCCACCCATTGCCCTGGTGTGGTGAGGGATAACTCTGGGCAACAGCTGCCCTTTGTCTGCTGGGACGTGTTGAAATGGTGTAGCTGGGTCAAACCGGGAGGAGGGCTGCTGGCTCAGCTGCAAAGGCTTCTCTTCACACAGTGCCTCCGTGCTGGCTGGAGCCATGTGGACATCCATCCATGTGGACTGGTTTCATGGTAATGAGGACCTCAAATATCTGCATTTAGAGAGCTGTTGCTGTGGCTTGGTTTGTTTTGGATTCTCATTCTTAGCTATTTTGCTTGAAAATAGGGTTTGAACTATTGGTGCTCCCATTGTCCCTTTGATGTCTTCATTCACTTTAGCTAACACAGACATAGGTCATGATCGTAGAAACTTGGTAGAAGCAGGAAAGCTCCTTAGGTTACCCCTTCTGCTTTTCCCAGTCTGTATGGAATTAGATGCTGTTCCCAGCTGCCTGGAGGACAGGCCCTGCCGTGCGCTCCCGGGCTCTGTTCAGCTCTGTTGGTTTGGGTGTCAGCAGCTCTTTAAAAGCCTTCATGCCGTGATCTGTCCCTGCCTTGCTTGGGGAATGCTGCTGGATGACGGTGCTGAGATCCCGAGCGATGCCGTCTCCGTTATCGTCTCCCGATGACAGCCTGACTGGGCTCGTGGCACTGGGGGAAGCTGGTTGACAGAGCTGGTTGACAGCCATCAAAGCTGGGAATGCTTGTCATCATCGGGCATCAGCTTTGTCAGGTGGAGCTTCTGGGGGACGGTTGGTTCGTTAGGACTCCTCGGGGTGAGCCAGCTTTTCCAGGGTGGGCGCAGCAGGAACCAGCAAAGTGAAACCCCTGCTTGCTACGGGAAGGGCTGTCATGGTGTTGGCTTGACAGCAGCTCTGGGTCTCCAGGCAGATTAATTTCTTTGCCAGCCTTGTTTTTTACCACGCTGTGCAGAGTCTGGAGAAACAACGTGCAGTTTCCTGGCGTGTGCCAGGATTATTCCCGTTCTGGAGGGCAAGGGGTAGCACAGATCCCTGCCTGGAGCAGGGTGGGCTGTCAGGCATTGTGCCTCCCTTGTCCTGTGTAGATGCTTGTGGTGCTGGGGCTGAGGCAGGACCCAGGTAACCTGCTCCTGCTCCTTGTCCATTGTCACTGTTGGAGTGTGGGTTCAGGGAAGTTTCTTCTTGGTGTAGAAAAATTGAGTGTGATTTCTCCTTTGACACTTTTCACTTCTGACCTTCATTTACTGTGATTTTATGGACTGCTTGGAGTGTCATTAAGACTCTGTGTCTGTAGGGTCACGACACACGGTGGCTTTTCCTGCTGTGTCACTGGTAGGGACTGGTTTTCCTCAGCTCCTGACCTGTGGGTGGCTCCAAGGAGATGTTACTCATCCCCGAGTAGGCAGAACCACTGAAGGCGACTCCCACGCTGAGGCTCCTGAGCTCTGTCCACGCGAACAGCTTCTGCTTCGATTTAAAGGTCTCATACTTTAATCGTTCCATAGAATTTTTAACAGGATGTACACATTTAATCAACTCCCCGAATCCATAACTGCCAGGTATTGCTTCCTCAGCACGAGGAGCACAGTTTCTCCTCAGTAAGAGTGGAGATTAAAGCGGGATAGACGGGAGATTAACACGGCTCCCTTCGGACACCAGAGAGAGGGGGAGAAACTCCGAGATGAGGAATGAGGAAAATACTTGGAGGCAAATCATTTATTGCTCTGTAGGAATCCAAGGAGCCTTGTAAACAGAGGGTTTATGGCAAACCCAGTGATGTAGCTCTTAAATCACTCTGGGAGAATTTCGGATGCACAGTTAGAGGATGGCTCGTTCCTCCAGGCTCTCCTTGGTAAATTGGATCCAAAATTTTCAAGTATGTTAACACAACATGGTGCATGTGGAATGCAGCTTGGGAAGGCATGTGTGGTATGTCGGATCCAGCTGTCTGGTTTGGGATGCTCTTTCTATTTTGTGTGAGGTTGGGTGGGTCCGTTGATCCCGTTCCTGTTTGGGAAGGGGGAGGTTGTCTTTAGCAAGAGTCCCATTAAATGTGATTTTAGTGTTTCCTACAGAAGACTTTTTTACAGTTCCTACAAGAATAAGTATCTTGTGGATAACCTGTTGTATTCACACTGTTTCCTCCTCTCCTTCCCCCCATGCACTGCACCCCCCAAAATCTGACTACTTTGGATTTATGGACAAGGCAGGATAAGGGAACAAAAATAGTTCTCCATGGGAGAATGGTGGTCTGAGGGGCTGTATAAATCCCATCTGAAAGTAGGGGGTGGATGAAATGATTCTGCAGTAAATAAATTAGGATTAGTAAGCTATTTTCAGCCTGGTCATCTGCTTCTTCCCAGGGAGAGCCCAGCGGAGTGGTCAATCCAGTGGGTGAAGGGATTCTCAGGGATGAAGGGATTTTGTGCCAGAATTAATGGGGATGTTGGTGGGTGTGCACAGACAGGATGTTGGAGGAAAAGTGGGATCATTCCCTGCTTCTGGATTTCACTGCCCAAAAAACAAACCTTGCACTGCAAGCTGTTCCTGGATCCTCTGGGAAACCTTTGGAAATGCAGCTCCTTGTTGCTTTACATAAAATGTGTTTGTAGTGGTTGAGGACTCTGGTGAGAGTTTTAATAACTTGATGTTTTTGTTGTGCCAAAAAATCCAATTACGTATGGAATCACTTTTCTTTCATAAAGGTCTGGGAAAGCGTTTGCCTGAACTGCCTTAGAAGCTGCGTTTGAGTGAACCAGCTGAAGAGTCATTTTTGTGGGTTTAATGAGCGTAATAAAAATGGTCCATCCTGAAGGGGGGAGAAAAGCCTCTCTGAAATTGGGATCTTTTCACTTTAAATCGGCTCCTAGGATTTATAAAGAATTCAAAGGCAGATGGAGAGGGAAGAGCTCTGAGTAGGTATTGAAGCAGCTTGTTTCTGTTTTTCGGGGAAATATTAGGGATCCTGTATATGAAATATTTACGTAATAGACACGAAATACGTGAATGTGTACAGAAAATATACAAAGCCAAGCACAAGAAGCTGTTGTGAATGACTGAGGGCTGCTGTGGCTGTCCCAGGCAGCCCTGGGTGCTCCCCTCGCTCTGCTGTCGGGTCCTCGGTGCTGTCGGTGATCCTGGAGTGCCATCAGTGCTTGTTTCCCACCCCACGGGGTTATGTTTGTCTGGTCTCCTCTTGGAGTGGCTTTTTGCTGCCTTCATTTGTCCGGATTATCAGCATGCAGGGGAGAGCTGCCTGGTATTTACATGATTTAGTTGTAAATATGGTAAGTGTTGATAGATATTGTTGTCATAAGTGCTTACAGCTCCTGGACTGATTACTGAATTTCTTATGTGGAAATCTGTACAAGCTCGGCATGCGAGCAGCTTCCCAAGGGAAGTGCGAGGAAGGAGCTTGTGGTTTCCGTGTGCAAATCAGAGCCCAGATGTGGCTGCAGTGGGTGATTTTATGGGGGAAGTCTTGTCGGGCTTGGCTGGCAATAACCTGGGTTCCGAGGCTGTGACGAAGGAAAATAAAAGGCTCTTGTTCCCTGTTTTTTGTGGGAACAGATGCTGTTCTGTGGAATAACTATTAGGGGATGATATGTGTAGGGAACATCTGAAGGGTTGTACACCAGGGACTCGGGCTGAGGGATGTTCATCTCCGCTACTGGGCTGAAGGAACAAATGTGTTATTTGCTGGTAGTTTTGTTTTTAATTGACTAATAGGCTCTGCTTGAACCACCCTTGTTTAACACTCTTACTTCCAGAATGTTTTACATCCCTGCTCAGATCCCTGAATTTGCAAACGAGTGTTTCTGGGAAATGTCTCTCTGAACACAAAAAAACCCTGGATTTGGCAGAATCCTTTCCAGGGCTGCAGATTGTGGAGGGCTCTGTGACCTCAAGACACATAGTCACATTGCTGAAAATCTTGTGCATTTGCCATGGAAAGGGAAATTTGCAGGGGGCTGATTTGGGGTTCTGAGGTGGGAATGGTTATCAGGATAAAAACAGATGGGAGGAGAGGAGGTTGTGTGAGTGAGTGGAGGGGATTGTGGATGTGATGTTCAGCTCGATGTTGAATTTAGGGCAGAGATAAAAAACCTCTCCCCGCCCCGATGTACTTCTCTGTGCAGTGCAACACTTAAACCCTCGCAGCGCTCGCTGGGCTCAGTTTGGGGAAGGAATCCTGGGAGCTGCATCCCAGATCCTGGGAGCTGCATCCCAGATCCTGGGAGCTGCATCCCAGATCCTGGGAGCTGCATCCCAGATCTGGTGGCGGCGGTGCCTCTGTCGGTGCTGTACGTGCGAAGGGAGAGGCAGCACTTCGTGCCCACCACTCCCTGGATGTGTTTCTGGGTTTAGAGCTCCCTGGATGTGTTTCTGGGTTTAGAGCTGCTTCCTCGGGACTACAGGCAAGTTGGAAGGAGTATCTGTTCCCTCCCAGGCAAAACCTGTCCCTTTGGAGGGAGCTGGAGCGGCGTGCCTGGATTCGCAGCGTGGTTTGGCATTTGTTTGCCTGTCAGCCCCTTGATTTGGGACTGTTTTGCCTTAAGGGGGGAAAATCCCCCAAAACCCCTTCGCTTGTGGGGTCAGGAGAGAAGGGAGAAGAGGAGCCCCAAGTACTTAGTATGGGCAGTGTGAGCTTTGTGGAGTCACACATCCAGATGGATTACATGAGGAACTTGACATCTTGTTTAAAAACAAATCATTCATTATGTAGCAGTGAATAATCAAGCATTACAGTTTCATCTCTGGAGGTTCCTTTTTTGGTTGGAATTTTGATAGTTCAGTAATTAAAAGCTGAAAGCTATTACACTGTCTACATGTTGATCAATTGGTAATTAAAAAGTTGATGATAGATACGGTATTTCATGGGACTGGTTGGTTACGGTCAGATTTCCTTCGTGTGTTTGGAAAATTGTCGTTTAACTTTGCACTTAAGCATTTTTCAATATTCATGGGCTGTTTTACTTGATTTTTATAAATGCCTTTAAATGATCACAATTTGCATATGGTAATTTAGAATCAGAGAATCGTTTAGGTTGGAAAAGCCCTCTAAGATCATTGAGTCAGACCATTAACCCTGCACTGCCAAGGCCACCACACTAACCATGTCCCCAGGGGCCACATCCACGTGGCTTTTAAATCCCTCCAGGAATGGTGACTCCAACACTGCCCTGGGCAGCTGTGTCAGAGCTGGGCAGCCCTTCCAGGGAAGGAATTTTCCCAAAATCCAACCTAAACTTCCCCTGGTGTGTGGGGGAAGCCTGTAGGTCTGCTGAGCCCCTCTCAGCTGAGAGGGTTGGAGATAAGTTTGATAACACAATCAGGGATAAAGCAGTCCAAAATGAAGGAAAACCAAGTTGGTAATGGCCTCTGTGATGGAAGATTCATTGCTTCAGGAGTCTAATCTGAGACCAAAATGAAGCCCAAACCTGACACTCTTCAGAGCATAATGCAAGATTTACTGCTCTGCCATGCTCCAGAGATTAAAAAAAAAACAAACCAGCCACCCTCCAAACGACCCTTCCTGTGCCTGCAAAACTTAGGGAAAAACAAGGGGGTTTGCTTCTTTTGAGTAGGAAAAAACCCAGACAAAAAGCTTTTGCCCTGTTTTTGCCAAGGCATGCAGAGTCCTCTTCCTAACATATGCCCCCACTGGGAGCTGATGAGGTGAGATGATTTGGGGGTGGCTCTGGCAGTGGAGGAGTGTGGTGGTGTGGCAGGGAGTGATCCTCACCCTCCCGAGGCCACGGACTGTCCCAGTGCTGGGTGAGCTCACTGAGGCTGCTCCTGGCTGTTTGCTGGGTTAGGAATCCTTCTAGAGCAGTCCCTGGCTGGGCTGGTGCGGGGCTGGCACCGTGCCCCACCTGAGCTGCAGCCCTGGCACCGATCACCGGGCTTGGCTTGCGCGTGGAGAGCTGTTTGAGATCCCTGCCAGCCTGATCTAGTGGAAAACACCTTCCCATCGCTGAGTCTGTCAATCCCCAACAAGCCTGGAAAGGTGAGGAGGATCGTCCCTGACTGCAAACCGAGAAGGTGCCTGGGTTGGGTGAGGTGAGGTGAGCACCTGACAGTGTTATGTCCTTGGTGCTGGACTAATCTGAGGAGCCAGAAGGTGAAATCCCAGACAGACACTGGATTCTTTTAACAGGTGAACCCCTTCCCAGCCCTCAGCCCTGACCCCCAGGCTGTCCTTCTGAACTCCACAATGGAGTGGTCTCCAAGTGGTTTCAATACCTGAAGTGACTTTACCCACTCCGTGGGGACACAGACAGTGTCGGAAGTGACTGAATCTGCTGGAGATGAAGGTAGAATACCAGTGCCTCACACTTCCACAGTCAAAGCCCTCAGTTTAAAAACCACTCTGTCCTGAGACACTTGTTGCTTTGTGACAGCTGGTTCCAGTAATTTGTTTTTATAGGGCAGTTTGTAGTAAATGAATGACACGTTGAATATTTTAGTGAGATTTTAGATTATCTAAAGAATGTTTTCCGGTTTACTAATTGGTAGATAATGCTGAATACATTGATGCTGACATGAGCAAATGGATGTAAAATGATTTTGAAGCGAGCCTCATTAGAAGATGCTCTAATTCAGTCAACAGGAGATGTCAGCTAACGTGGCCACGCTCGGACCCGACTGCGGCAGCGCTGGTGTTACAGGGCTGGTTCATTATGGGCAGATGTGGGGCTGCTTGTGGCTCTGGGTAAGTCTTGTTACTGTCCTGATGACAGATTCTGTGAGCTGCCTTCATTAGAAGGCAGTAAGTGAGTAATTAGTGATCTTGCAGAGCTCCTTTTGTCCTCTGAGGTGTCCTCAGCCAGGCAAGGGTTGACTCTTTGAATCAGTCTTTTTCTGAACAATACCAAAGAGAAGTAAACCCAGGGCAGCTGTGGGTGACTGAAGGTGTGTTCCAGGTGGGGAGGGTGCCCAGGTGAGTTTCTGGAGGCAGGCAGTGTGTTCAGCAGGTTCTCTAAAGGCCTGTTTTACATGGTGTTACATGAGCAGAGTGTGCAGAGATGTGCAGGGCCTTCGATGGCCCTCAGAGTCACTTCTGATGAGCAGTGACAGTCCAAAAGCACTTTGCTTTAACCCCAAGAAGGGGCGGGTGTTTTGTTGTCTCCTCAGGTTTGTAATAAATCCCTGCAGTGCCTGGCACTTCAGGTCCTGTTTGTTGTACAGAGCAGGAGATTTTTCACTCGCCCAGATTAAGATCTGCCTCTTTCTGGGTCTTCCATCAATAAAATTAACTTTTCCCTTTCTCTGTGCATCGATGAAGGATGTTGCTTTGCTGTCTTCCAAGCAGTGGCTGAAGTTTTGAATTCATAAAGCTGGATTTACTTAAATCTCTTGTTTTCATTTCCTCAAGGCAAGGGGGGCAGTTGATGCCTGTGCAAGTGTTAACCCTTTCTCTTTCAGGGAGAAAGAGCTTTGTTTTGCAGGAGAGATCCTGCAGAAGGTTTACCAAAAGTGATAATCATTTGGGGAAAAATCTACCTCGGCTCTGGTGTATTTGGAAATTCTCAGGAGTTCAGGGATTCCTGTCAGGTGATTCATTCTCAAAATGCAGCAAAGTACAGTGGGCATTGAGGCTGGGGGAGCCCTAAGAATATGTGGCAAAATACCCAACCAACCAAAAGATACTTCTTGCATTTTGTAAGTGGAAACAGAGCAATTTGGGGTTAACTTCTCTGGGAGTAAGTCCTCAGTTTCCTGAGGCTGATTTCTGCAGGAATAGGGTGGATAAAAGCTGCTGCAGGAAGAAAATGAGGGAGAGGAATCCTTCACCACAGGTGAGGGGCGATCAGGAAGAGCTATTTTAGAGGGGTAGCAAACCTCAAAACCTCCCAGGCAGTCAGGTTTCAGCTTTCCCCTGTTGTCATGGGCTTGCCAGTGGCCTGAGGTATACTGTATTTTCATTAATTAATCAAAACTAAGGTTGTCCATTTTGTGCACAATCCCTTCTGTAGGCTGCGTGCAGCCATAGTTGGGGGTTGCCAAATGTATTACGTTACCTGGGATATTTGGGGATATTTTTATTCTAGTCAAAGTAATCTGCAAGATCTGATACGAAGAGACACAAAAGGTTAGTTGAAAGCAGACAAGAAGTGAATCATTGACTTGAGGAGGAACTGCATTGTGCAAGCTGTAATGCTCCTTCCTATTCATTACTGCAATTATAATTATGGAACCCAAAGTATTTAATTGGCCTCCCAGACTCTTCACACTGAATAGATTGCATTGTTACCATTTAAAAAAAAAATATCCTCTTATGCATTGCAAATACATGTGCGTGTTGCTCTCTGGTTCTCAAGAGGTTTCTTTGTTTATGTGATGAGCGATTAACTGAATTAGGGATCTTTGCTGTGTTGTGTCAAACTAAAATCTAACGGGAAGAAGAATTCTTCCCAGATATCAGGTGATACTAGAAGGTTTAAAAATATAACTTCGTGCATTAAAAACCCCAAACCCCAGCGTAATCAGGGTTGTTAAAAGTTTTCAGAAGTGTGAAAGTCTGGAAGATGGAGTTGGCACTTGGAGCTGGGTCGCCCTTGCTCTGGTCTGATGGGTGTGGGCATGTGCCCACTGGTCCAAAATGATCCTGCTCTGGTTCATCCAGGGAGAGCTGGCTCAAATTGGCTTGTTTTATGTGACTCTTTTTATTGTGTGTGGAACAAACAGGCACGTTTAATTACAAACCAGTAATTCCATCCGCAGGGCTCTCGTGAGCCTCCAAATGCAGGGAAGGCCTGTTTGTTCTCCATTAACAGCAGAAAGGTGCGGAAAGGTTTGTTTTTCCGCCCTCGTTCTGGCCTCCCTCGTGCCTCTCAGGCAGCGTTTATTGTCCTTTCCCGATTTTTTAATGTTTCCACAAATGGAGGGACAGTGAGTTTGGATATACCCAGGTCGTAGCTTCCCATCCAAACGGCTCTTTAATGGAGCGTTCCCCGGAATTGCCGGCTCCTCTCGCCGGCTGAGCCTGGCTCGGGGGCGGTGGGGGCTGAGGGCGTCACGCACAAAGATGCTGTGTGTGTGTGTAACACTTGGCAGGAGGACTCGAAATTGGATTACAGGCTCCTATTCCAGCAAGCAAACGTCCACGGTGTTTTTTATAGCTTATCTCCATTCATCTCTGTTTGCAGGCTCTGCTTGCCAAGCGTTAATGTAAACACTCTATTTTGAGACGTCGGTCCATTTGCCTTCTGGAAATCCTTCTTTTATAAGGTGGTAGTAAACTCTGCACATAAAACCACAGCAGCTCCGTGGTCATAACTGCGCTGATGCCACGTGGCTGGTGGCACTGGCCACCTTACCCAGGGTCCTCAGGGTTAAAATGGAGCCCTTTGGAAACAGGAGCAGCCAGGGCAGGGGGATAGATCTGTGTATATGTGGGTGTGTATATATGTGATTTTCCCTCTCCGTGGCGAGGCTGGAGATCTCTGAGAGTTGAATTTGGAAGAATTGAGTTAACTTTCAACTTATTGGACTTGCTTCCAATAGTCTCCTAGAAGAAATTTTCTAGAGCTGATGCTCAGTGTGAAATGGATGATAGTTCAAACTCCTCAGGGGTTTTAGGGAATTATTTTACTGTATGTTGGTTTGGCTGAAAAAAATCTTATATAGAAGCATCACCTGAAACAAACTGAAAAGAGAAAATGAGCAAATCATTTCGTGTGTCCAGCCAAGCAGTTGAGTATTCTGGTGGTGTAGTACATTGCACAATATTTTGGAAGAAACTGTAAATTCTGGGAAATATGGCCTGGAAAATGTGTGAAGAATCCCAGCATTCTGTGAATGTGCAATCTGTGCAGTTCTCTGAGGGAACTGGGTGTCAAGTACTTAAAAATATTTAGTGGTTCAGAGTCTTCTCGTGTTTATTTTGGGCTGCTTTGTGACTGGAAAGCAGCGTAAGGATGGAGCACACTTCCCCTGCCTCCTCTGAGAGCACCGACAGAAGTGAATGAGGAGATGAAGGCGGAACTTCCCAGTGGAGAGCTGATTGTGTGGGAATGAAATGAAAATGTGGCTTCTAAGTGTCAGGAAATCTGTAAATAAAACCTGTTTTTCTTCCTTTCTCTTTGCTCCAGTTTCCCGAAAACTGGTTTACATATTGAACCGTGTTGAACTGTCTTTCTTTGTGGAAGGTCTTACTTAGGGCTGGGCTGAACTGATGGGAGTGAAAGGACAACAGGGCTGACCTTGTGTCAGTCTCTGGGAATTGATTTGGCTTCTATTTTCTGGCATTACCATGAGGTCAGGGAAGGAATGTACAGGAGAAACTTCCTACGTCCCACATGGTGTAGGGGAACACTGATTAAACAGGGCACCTTTTCACTGCCACCTTCTTGGCAGCGCTTCCTGAGATAAGGCTTTAAGGTTGTTATTGATGTTGGTGTAACAGTGGTACCTGGAGGAGCTTGTTCTGGTTTAAAAATGTAATTTTCCTGTGTGGACTGCAAGAAAAGAGGGATGAGAGGAAGAACATCCCTGAAAGTGTTCAAGGAAAGGCTGGACGGGGCTTGGAACAACCTGGTCTAGTGGAAGGTGTTCTTACCCATGGCAGGGGGTTGGAACAAGATGAGCTTTAAGGTCCCTTCCAAACCAAACCATTCCTCTGTCTGTGACACAGTAAAGCCGTGGAATGACATCAAATTTGAGACCTTATTGTGGTGCCTTCTGCGAAGGTTCATGGTCAGACATGTTCAAGTAATGTTAGGAGTGAACAGCAAAACACAGAGCTCAGTCACACTTGGTTTAGCAAGCAGATTTTTACCAGTATGTAGTGTTTTATTGCTGTGTTTGAATTGCAGTGTAGGCACTGGCTCTGCAGTGCCCCTTCGCTCTCCATCAGGAGGGACCTCGGGATCGGGTGTGCTCCTGTGAGCAGTGTGTGGGATCAGCTCCCCCGGTGACAAATGGCAACTGTCGCTTAATTTTTATCCCCAATTATGTAGCTCCAGGACCCATTTTTCAGGTGGAATGTTGGAGCCATTAAAAAGAAATAAGTAAACCATACTGTATTCCATCATTTTTGGCAGCTACCCAGTGGTCTGTAGCCTTAATATATGTGCATTTCTATGCAGGTATTTTTCATAAGGCTCCTGCCTTGGACTGTTTGACGCTTCGCTTGCTGCCTTCACTCAGGGCAGATCTGAGTGTTCAGTAAATCCTGGGCCCGGCGTGTGGAGCCGTCCCCGGCTCCGTGTGAGTTCGCAGCTGAGGTGGCAGTGGACGTGTTTTGATGCTTTCAGCTGCAATATTTGTAGCCTCAAGTAAGGCAAACTCTCCTCTGAACCGTAAACGTTGAAGGGAAGTGACATTGTGTTGCTCTTCTTGTTTTACTCATTGGGTTAGGGCTGGCTGGGCTGGTTTGTGCTGCTCCCCGTGGCAGTGCAGGGGTTGCTGCCCTTGGAGCCACCACCTCCTCAGGGGCATTAATGCACCATCCCCAGGCTCAGGCATTATCAAGCCTTGCCAGTTGCTCCTGGTATGTTCCTTCTAAAGTGGTGAGGATCACAGCCTTGGGTTGCTGGAATATTCAAGTGAGTTCTTGCCCCTGTCGTGGGGGACAGGGTTCCTGCATCACGTGGAGCTGTGGGATTTCCGAGCTGTTGGCTTCATTTCCAGTGAAAAGCAGTGCAGTGAGTCGTGGATGATTTGACATTTGTAGAGGTTGTTTGAGGGGAGCTGGGTTACCTTGGGAGACTTGACAGAGCCTGTTCTTGGCCTGGGCTTCGCTTCAGGCGACGATGAAGGGTTTGGTGAGAGGCCCTTTGGCTTCTCTGGGAATCTTCCCTTGTGCTTGATCCATGTTTCTTTATGACCTTCCTAAGTTGGGTGAACAGCTTGCAAGTTACCCTGTTTCTGCAGCAGATTGATAGGAGAATATGCACATAAAGACACCTGAACCTGAAAGGTGCTTATTGCTGCCTGCTGGGCTTGCAGGACATGTGCCCTTTCTTGCTGCTCTTGACATGGCGAAGATGCTCCACTTGGTGAAGGTGGTTCCTCCAGAGGAAAGAGACTGGGATGTGTTTGGTTTCCAGAGGGGAATTTTATGACAAACTCGTCAAATTTGACCCCTCGAAAGAAGGCAGAAAAAGAATATCAAAACACTTGCAAGATTAATGTCAGCTATAAACTTGCTTTCAAAACTGGGCGAGCTTTTAAGGCAGCGTTTTGGGAACAAAGTACACCTCTGCCTTTTAAAAAACCCATCTGAAGAAATCAAATTCTTCCTGGTGTGAGCACCCAAGATCATGGAAAGGGAGCTGAAAGAGATTATCTTTATTTCTGAGATAGGATCAGAGCTATTAGATAATTTCTAATTTAGTTTTGAAAATCCTCTATTTGCAGGGGACCCGGTACCGTTCCTTGGCAGCTTTTGCACGTGCTTATCTGTGCTGGCAGTTTTTGTATTTCTGAGTTTTCTGACTATTAGGTTTAAATGTTCCTTGCTGGAGAGAGGTGTGTACTGTAAAATTGCTCAATGGGATTTCAGCAGGTGTGTGCAGATTGCTGGGGCCAGGGCAGAGCTCACTGGCTGTGGAGCAGCTTCCCAGCTCCGACCTGAGCCAGGGCAGGAAAGGAATCCAGCAAACCCTGTTCAAGATAATGTGATTTGCTGCAAAAGTCTGTATTTTTAGGATGTTTACTACAGAGGTCTGAAATTACGTGGACAATTTGGTGCTCTTGACAAGAGAAAATGTATCTCCGGTGAAATTTCCTTCTAAAAGCAATCTTTTAATGGACCTTTTCCCTCCAAACTGGGTGTTGTGATGGCACTGTCAGTGCTGTAAATCCAGGTGCTCATTGCTCTGGGACCGCAGAATCCTCGGGGTGGGGGTTCCTGCTCTCTGGGTAAGTGGTTCTGGCTCTACCCACCCAGTGGGTTCTGTTGTTTCCTTAGAGCACAGCCTGTGGCTTCCAACTCCAGTTTAGGGCTCCAGGAGTATCCCAAGCCTTACAGTCCTGCTCTGGGTCAGCTCTGCCAGACCTGGGGGGGCTGTATGGATCCTGTACTAGCTAAACAGGACCTAGGGAGGCTGTATGGATCCTGTACTAGCTAAACAGGACCTAGGGAGGCTGTATGGATCCTGTACTAGCTAAACAGGACCTAGGGAGGCTGTATGGATCTTCTGCTGCCCATCCAGACTTGGGGAGGCTCTGTGGATTCTCTGCTGCCCAGATGACGGGGTGTGTGTTGGCCAGGGGCTCCTGGGGCTCTGCAGGGCTGGCAGGGTGAGCTCTGCAGTGTCCCTGTCCCCAGCACACTTGGACTGTGCTTTCCCTGCCCCATCCGGCCCCGCTGGAGGCTCCCAGTGGATCAATAACCATTTCATCCTGGGCCAGGTGTCAGAGCACAGAAATGTGCTTTCAGATCCCAGGGACTTGCTGGGACGGCTCGTGTGCTCAGAAACATTTCCTTGGCAATCCAAGGCATTAATGCTGGTTTTGTTGACCCACCTGTTCAGGGGGAGGTTTTTAATTACCTTTTTGGTGGCTGGCCAGCAGGATAATGCCTGTACATGTTCCTTCTCCTCTGTTTGGTTCCCCCAGCTTGAACACAAAGCGAGCATTAAATTGCCTTTTCAGAAGTGTGGCAGCCTTTGGGAGGGGTGCCTGCTTTCCCCTATCTGAGTTGTATCTCGCACCCTGGGGTGCCAGGAAGTTGAATTTCAAGGGAAAAAGCTCAGCAAAGGCTTCAAGAGCAGCTGTCAGCCCGGATGCTGCAGCATTGCTCAGATATTTTCCTGTTGGAGGGGGGCTTGGGAAAGGTGCTGCTTGGGCAGCTGACTGGGGGGAGGAAGGAACAGCAGTGCCTGCTGGCGTGTTTGGACAGACTCCTGATTGAAAATCTGGGAAGTGTGGAGTCCTGAGGTGTGTTTATTCCTGTGTGGATGATCATCCTGCCCAGAGCCCTGTGTGGGTGGGGGAGTGGTGCTGCTCAGGGGCTTTACAGATCCCTACTGACAGCAGCAGAGGACTGTGTGCTCTGGACAGGCCCTGGGAGCTCTGCCTGAACTCTGCTTTACATCTTTCTGTGCTTTTACCCCAAGTGCCCTCATTTCCTCCTCAGTTGACTTCTGGATGTGTGCTGCCTTGTGTAACCCATCATCTGCCCCTGCAGGTTGGCAGCAGCAGCAGTTCCATGGACAGCTCCTTGTACTTGCCTTTCTGACTCCACTTCAGAGAGAGGGATGTGATGTCCATGGGGCCGGGGGGTTGTGGGGACCCGTCCTGCAGTGGGGGTTGTGAGTGGATGAGTGGGACTGGGCACTGCTGTGGAGCCTTTAGTTCCTTTAATTGCCAGTGGATCCCTCAGATCAGACTTGACCTGTTTCACAGAGAGTTTTCACCCCAAAAACTGAAGGTAGATGGCTGTGACAAAAGTGACAAACTTTCCACTGTGGCCCTCCTTTCTCCCCAGCTGCTTTGTCTGGTGCAGTTGCTCTGGATGTTATGGCCAGAGCTGATGGCAAAACCTTTCGGCAGGGATGTGATGGCTGCTCTGTCTGGCTCCAAAGGGAAGCCAACTTGAGTTCCTACCTTAGGACAAAGAAACCCCCTCCTCCCTGGCAGAGCCGGAGCCGAGTGCCAGGTGGTTCTGACAGGTTATGGCTGCTCTCAGGGAGTCATTTGTGGCTGCTGGGCTGGTTTCCTCAGTCAGTGGGGTGTGCCTGACCCGGGGGTGTCTGAGGGGAGTTGTGCAGGTGTGGTGGTACCTGGGGCTGGAGCAGAGCCCAGCGAGGTGGAGCAGCCAGAGGCACCACAGCCGCTGCCAGCACAGTTGTCAGAGATTTCCTCAATGTGGAGAGAGGATAACTCTGACCTTCCTCTGAGGGCTGTTAAGGATTAATGTTTGCACAGGGCTTTGAGTATGTCAAGCTTTATGTAAATACCACTTATGACTCTTTTATTAATTCCCTCCCCCCAGGTAAATAACCTGTGCCGTGTGTGCCGGGCGGATTTCAGGGAAGGCAGCGAGGCTGGTACTGGGGGGGTGGGGCACCATGTCCCCTCCAGGGGTCCCTTTGACACTGCCCACCTCTGCAGCCCCCTCCCAGTGCTGTGATGGGAGCCCAGTTGGGCAGAGATGCTGGTTTGCTCACCCTCTGCAGCCCTGCTCCTGCCCTTCCCAGTCCTGGCAGTGGGAATGCAGCAGGGCACATTTAAATCAGCCCCCCAGGGCATGCCACCTCCTTAGAGCCAGGAATTCTTTTGGGACTTCACAGAAATGATTGTGTTCCTCCAAAATGCCAGTTCCAGGTTTAAATGTCCTGCCATTTTATGCTGCACTGTGTTCCTTTTACAGAAGAGCCACATTCATCCGTGTCGTTTTGGACTCCATGTTCCATCAGTGTGTGACTTAGTTTGCTAATAACGTGAGATGTTTAAAGAGGGAGGATTAATCTGTGGGTTTTAGCTCCTCTGCCTTTGTGTTTGTGTGCAAAAGCATCATTAGAAGAGATCTCTGGGAAAGGTTTGGGGTGTGAGACTGTCTGAGGCATTTTACTGCTGAGTTCAGGAGCTCATTTCCGAAACTTAGTGTTGTGCCTAAAACCATGGAGGGTGGGAATTGGCTCTTTGCCAGTTAGTTACTTAAGTTTAAGAGATCTTTGCATTCAAATTGCTTATCTGGAGTGCTGGCAGGCTAATAAATTCCAGGGACTGTTCTAAATATTGTCAATCTCCAATGTAATCCTATTAAAATAATTGAGTATTTTCAGGGTAAAGAATTCCCTCATCTTCTGTCCCCAACACACAGGAGAAAACATGAAAGGCAGCCTGGAGTGTCCTCTGCACATCATTGAGCCAACCCAGCTGAGATTCCTGGTTGTGGAACCATGAGATTCCCAGCAGCCAGGGCTTGGAGAGGCAGAATGCTCGTACCAGAGCAGTCATGTTCCAATTTTGTGCCTTTCTTGTGGAAGTGAGTGGGTTTGTCCTTGCTTTGTGTTTGATTTGGGCCGGTGCACCTTGATTTTGGTGGGAGACTGATGCTATCCCCTGGGATTTGTACTTGGAATGCAAGGAATGCCAAACCTCAGCAGAGCTGCTCTGCCCGGGGTGTCCTCTGGCATTCCCAGTGCATTCAGTGCAGATGGGAAGCTGCTGAGCCCACAGCTCATGTCTGTCTGATCCTCACAGGCAGTTTTAATTTGGAATAGGTGGTAGCATTCCCTGCTGCCTGTGGTTTGTCCCCATTTAAGAGCTGGATCAGATCTCTGTCCTGTTGTTTCAGCTGAGCTGGGACAATGGACCCTCCTGGTGGTGATGCTGCCAGAGCAGCCCCCAGGACATCAAACACAGCCCCTGTTGCTTTTTCAGAGAAGACTGTTTCTCCAGTTTGCCTTTTGATAATCTTCAAATGCAGACCTGACCTGAATTTACAACACAGAGGAAGAAAACGAGAGGAAAAATATCTCTGACAGCTTTTAAGGTGTCTTTGACAGCAGTAAACTAGAGAAAATAAGCACAAGTTCTTCCCTTCCCCTTTGCTTTTGTAGGTCACTTCAGGGGAAAACTGAGCAAATCAGAGAACTTGCAAAACAACCTCCAGCCCAATCGCTTCCACCAGCCCCCCTAAACCCCTCCTGCCACACAGCCCACAAACCTCACATTCTCCTTGGCAGGCTCGTGCAAAAACCATCTTGGAATAACTCAGCACAAAGAGGACACGAAGTTCCCTTGGTTTGGCAAAGTAAACAAGTTTATTTTTGTTTGCGGAAGGTTTTGCAGTGCGCGCCCTGGCAAAGCTGGCCTGTACCTTTTCCTTGCTTGGGTTTGAAAGATGAGGTTGCTTGGGAACAGAGGAGGGAATGGGCTGTGCTGGGGGCTCCTGTCACCCAAACCCTCACGACCAGGAGGTGCCCATAGTTGGTTTTCTGGAGAGCAGAAGCCCCAGCGTGTGCCCGTCTCGCTTTGTCCCTGGCACATGTTCCGTCCTGGCACATGTTCCAAGGCGTGGGTTACCTTGGCTTGGGTTGGTTTATGGCGAGCTGCTCTCGGGGAGGCAGGAGGAGAAATGGTCCCATAACTCAGCAGGGCTCGCCCTTGGAGTGATTTAGTTGGCTGGGCGATGGCCGCAGAGCCGGATCGATGTGGAGCTGGGCTGGGAGGAGCTGCTCACCTGAGCAGGGTCTGAGAGCAGCCTTTGGGCTCCTGGCCCTGCTCCCGGAGCGTTCCGTGGGTGTTGGTGCTGCGGGGAGGGATGTGCTGTTAGTGCTGAGTTATTGTCTGCACAGGCTCTCAGGGATGAAGGAAAGGCACTTTGCTGCAGTAACGGCTGCGGCCGCGCCGCCGTGATAAACACCCTGGAGCTCGCGCTGCGGGATGTGGCTCCATAGATCCTCTCCTCCCTGTTTTTAAAAACAACCCGGCAGATACAGCTGATAAATGATCCTTTGAAAGCTGCTTTCAGGTGTCCAGGGATTTTGACTTGAATAGTTTATTTGCTTGAACCGTTAGTTTAGTTTAATCTGCTCAGACCTGGCCGGTGACACGTGTCAGCTGCTCTCGGCGCTGCCCCACGTGTGAGGCAAGAGTGGAACAGGGTTGGTCAGAGGGATAAAGGAGCCTCTCCAGGTGGATGTGTTTATTGTGGTGAACCTGTGGGAGCAGATTTTGCTTTGCCATGGCTTTGCAGGGAGCACTGCAGTCTGCTGGAGGCGGCTCGAAGTGACTGTGTCACCGTAGCCACTGTGTTTGGAACACCCCGGGCGTGCAGGGGCTTTGCAGAAAGGCTTTCATTATCCTTTGCAACAGCACAAATCCAAGGCTTTTCCTCAAAGCCACTTGAAATAGGGCTCAGAAACCATTGGAGGTGTGGGTACCATATCTCAGCGTTGCTGTCTCATTTGCTCAGCTTCCCACATCTTTTGCCCTTACAAAGCAAAATGGAGTTTATTGTCTAATCACCGAAGCTGCCGAGTCAGGACTTGTGTCCAGGGTGATTGTTGTCAGTGCCAAGAAACAGAATTGACCAAAATTAAACCCAGACCTGATTAGTGACCTACTTACAGGATGGGGAAGGTGCTGGGATTCTGGCTGAAGCCAATTCAAATTCCCTGTTTCATTGGTTTTCCTTGATTAATAATAAGTGAGTGAAATATCAGTCAAGATTTTTTTAAAGCAAGGAAACAACTTTAAAACATTACATTTATTTTACCTTGGAGAACTTAATTAGCTGTCAACAGCACAACACATGAGTGGTGACTTTTGAATGAAATTATGAAATCTCTGCTCCTGAGGCATTTTTCTCCCTCCTTCCAAGGCAGAAGGAAACACGACAGATTTGTTTAGGTAAAAGCAATTTTTAGGAAAACGCTTCTGCCTGTACTGTTTTCTTGTATTAATTACAGAAGTGTATAACCCTTCAGTTCTGGTTTGAATGTGAGCAACCAGCACAACAAGGTTATTAAATCAGGTTGCAAATCCAAGATGGGGATCATGTGGTTCTGTGTGATGGGCTAATTTCTTAAGTGATTGAACTTCTATCATTCGTTTGGATACCACAGTAATTTACTTATTTCACAAATGGGATGAATAAACCACAGCCAGCAAATCACTCGAACAGTCCTAATTTAGAGCTCCTGGCTTTTGCTGACACATGATGGGAGCATGGCAGGGCTGTCAGGGAAATGGATGTGGGGAAGAGCCGAGGATGTGCCGGTGGAGCCAAGGAGAACAAGGAGGTTTGGAGTGTTAAAATATAGGAATGTTTGAGGGGTTTTCAGGGATGTGAGCTGGTGAGACAGTGTGCCAGTACAAACAGCTTTGCTGGAGCATTAACATTTAATGTAAATTGCCTGTTTTACCCGAGGTTGTCTCAGGATAGAATTGTGTTATCCAAATAGAGCCTCTAAACCTGCCTTTCCAAGACCAGCTTGTTGCCTTTAAATCCGATGCCATTCTGTAATGGCTTTTTCCCCCCAGAAACCTTCTCTTAATAGTCTTAAAAATAAGCCAGCAAAACCCAAAGAGATCCCCTGCTGCTACAACAGGGGCAGTTGTGTCTCCTGGGGAAGTTTGGTCTGAGCCTGCCTTGCTCAGCAAACCTCCAACCGTAGCTTAATTTGTGGCAAAGCTTTTCCCAAGAGCCTTGACTAAGGAAGGAAGATGGATGAGTGTAGATGACAGGTAACTGGAGTTTCCCAAGAACTCTCATTCTTAATGCTTTAGCTTCTGAACTCACTTGAATATACCTAAAACTGTGATTTCAGGAGGGGCTGAGTGGAATAGGAAGAGGAGGAACCCCAATATTATGATCCCGGGGAAAAATCTTCAGAAATGTTTGACCAAATCCTGAACAGTGCACTGCTCGTATGGGAGTGACAGTGAAAGTGATGCCAAAAGTGCTTAATCTGTCTGAAATTACCTTATTTGTAAGAAAATTGCAAAAGGAATTGTCCACATCCTTAAAAAAATAAATAAAATTGACATGTAGAGTGTGCCATGGGCCCGTGGCAGCTCAAATGGCTTTGAGGGGACAGAGCTGCAAAATAAAGTATCAACTTACTTAAAAAAATAAATAAAATTGACATGTGGAATGTCCTTGGGGCCCATTGGCAGCTCAAGGGGTTTCAGTGGGACTGGGATCTCCTGGAAGGTGGATTTGGTGGGATGGGCATCTCCTGGAAAGCCTGTTTGCTAATTTGCTTCTCTCATACCAATGGAAATTTGGCTGTATCTGTAACAAAGAGATCATGTCTTGGGCAGGATCTGTAAGAACTTATTTTTAAATGACCGCTGCAGCTTGACATCCACATTGATCCTCCCTGAGAGGACCAGTTGCTCCAGGAGACTGTCTAATGGTGAGTGTGTGGAATTGGACTTCCTGAAGAAAAGGTTTTATTTATTTTTTTACGAAACAAGAATGAGTCACTTCTAAGGATGAGCTCGTGGCCGTGGTAAAATGCTGGTATTTGGTACCAGGGCAGGGGCAGCTCCCAGCAGAGGCTCCAGCTGGGGTCCCAACCAGCCCTGTTTGCTGGGCACAGACATTGCCTGGGCTTTGGGCTGTTTTCCTGTTAAAAATTAGGGGGACTTGTAAATGGTAAGGACTGGAAAACCTCAGTACCCACCCTTCATCCTGTGACTGAAGCCCCTCTGTGCATCCCTGGGGATGGGCATTTGCTGAACCTCCTTGGAGTCAGGGAGATAAAAATGGGTGGTCCTGGCAAAGCATTTAGTATCAAGTTGTTTTTTCAGTGCAGATCTCACCTTCAGTGTCCCTGTCACAAGTCTCTGTAGCCTTTCTGATTGAGATCCCCCACCCTCCGAGGCGACAGGGACGGGAAGGACAAAGCGCTCCCCACATTTTTGTGGCAACTTGTGACAAACAATTTCAAAGCTGGCAGCTGCAACGAGATTGTTGGCTGTACCCTGCCACCACTCTGGGGCTCAGGAATGTGTTTTTGTAGCAGATGGAGCTATTAGTTAGCTGTGCTATCTTGAAGAATTGCTTTCCCAGGTAATCAGCTCTGCTCATTTAGGATGTCGTTTCCCCACCTCGATATGTCAGCCGAGGAAGCAGGAATGATTAATCACTGCGGCTTGGACACTGCACAGGAATAACTGCGTGGAGGGAATCGTTCTGCGGAGCACCAATGCCACAGGGAGTTTAAAGTGCTCTGATGCAAAGCAAACAAGATGGAAAAGATGACCGTGATGCTGCCTGATGGCTGCGTGGCACCCGGAGAGTTTCTGTGGCAACCTGAGGATTTGCAATTCATGGGGAGCCTGGAGCGAGACACAACTTCGAGGGCTGGGCTGTGGCTGCTGCAGAAGGGCCAGCGCTGGCCCCGTGGCCTCCTGCCCTGCCAGGGAACCCTGCCTGAGGTGTGGGTGCCTTCCACACTTCCCATAGATTCCCATTAAAGGAACTGAAAGGTCTCAGAAAGGTTTGTTAAGAATCAGCTGTTGATCCTCGCTGTGGTCTCTGGCTAAAATGCTGATTTAGGTGGACAGAGGAATAAGAATACCATAGAAGCAGCACATTTTTATTCTTCCTGGGTTAAAGGCTGAAAATGAGATTTTGTATTTTCAATTACTGATATTCTTAAATTGCCAGCAAAGGTTAATCCTTTTTTTATGTTTTTCTCTGGGAGATCCCAGGCTTAAGCCTGAGTGGCTGCCTCTGTTTTCATTTCACTCCTTTGAAAGCAATTTGGGATATTTTGCAAGACTTAGTGTTGCCATGTGCCCTATAAACATAAGGTGTAAAATAGGGCAGCCTGGGATTTGGGATAGGAAGGGGTATCAACTTTTTAGCTCTGAAGTATGACCAAGGAATTTAAACTTGTTAGGCAGTGTCATCTTATGAGGAACAGGCAGGATTTTCAGCCACGTCCCTCCTTGTAGCAGCCTTCTGCAACTCTCCTTCCCTGTTGGGCTGAGCACTCCATGGCATTTGTGCTCCTTAGGCCTTTCCTCATGACTGGGAATTCCCCAGGGCTTGGGAACTTGAAATGGAAAAATCAAAGGGACCTGTGGTGTCCCAGAACTTAATGCCTCAGAAAATAGCTGTGGAAGGGTTTGGTGGCTGCTGGAGAGAATTAGAGCAAGTTCAGAGAGGTGGAAGGCAGTGAGCTGAAGCTGTGGTCCAGGGAATTCCTGGAAACTCGGCTTAGCAAAGCCAGTGCCTGGGAATACAGGCATTGGAACCCCACCAGCAGCACTGCTGTTTGTATCCATTCGGGTTAATCCCGTTTCAGACTGGGCTGAATCTGGAGTATAAAAATTGCAGCAGCATTAAACCTTCCTCCATGAGTTTTGTGGAGGGAGGATGAGGGTCTGCAGGAATATATTGTGGAATCTGTTCAGTGGCTTTTTATGTGGCCAGAGCAGCTGGTGCCAGCACGGGGAGTGTGGGTGTGTCCGTCAGGGTCCTCCTGTTGCACGATCGCTTTTGGGGAAAACTGTGCTCCCAAAGTGTGCTTTGGGATGTCTCCACAAGCCTGGTGTGTCCTGGGCCAGCTGGGCTGTCCCCAGCTGATGGTGTGTCCCTCTCTCTTTGCTGCTGCTGGGATGACACACAGGTTTCCTTGGCGTTTCCTGCAGCTTCTGCACCTCATCCTGGGGGCTTCCAAAACCGTGGGCAGGGCCAGGCATCTTCTCCCATGTCTGACATACCCACGTTGTTCTGTAGGTGTGTACAGCTGGAGGGGCTGTTCCTGGAGCGTGTGCTGGGCCAGGTGCCTCTGGTTGTACAGTGAGGATATTTACCTCTGAGTGTCTTTGGGAACTCGTTCTCCCCACCCTGCTCGGTCATGGCTGTTTCTGAAGACGTTTATTTTCAAAGCACCTCATGCCTGTAGCAGAATTTTGAAGTTAATTGCCTGGATGCATACGGCACGGAAGGCGGAGTGTTACAAGGAGATAGCTGGAGATAGAGAGGCTGAGAAAATAACCTCGGGGCATCTGCCTGTGAGCAGGCATGTAAAAATACTAATTTTTGAACTTTTGACTTCAAATGGTTTGTGTAGAAATGTTTAAGTATTTTTTTCCTCTCAGATTTGATCTTTTTGAGTCACAAGACCTTTTTGTGGTTGGCAGGGCTCCTGTAACATATTTCTTTTTAAATGATCTCTGAAGTTGTCAAGTACACGGGTATGAAAGTGCCTGATGGAAAGCTGTACAATTTGTTCAGGCAGGAGCATAGAATGAGTTTCTTTTCAGTGGAAACTGAGTTGGCTTTTTGAAGCTCCTCTCACTGTTTAAGAGAGATTTGGTGTGTGAGGGCTCAACTGCTGCTCCGTGGCTCTCCCCAGCGAGCCTGTGAATGGCCCCGCGTGGAAGTAACCTGAGAGATGTTCACTGTCAGGTACAATTTGGGGCAGCAGCCTGGTTTCTTGAAACTGGAAAGTCTCCTAAAATAGAAAACTAAGAGCTGCAGGGGTGTGGGCCTCGTTGGAGATGTTTCCATGTCAACTCCAGTGCTCTGTCTGTGCCCCCATCTGCTGCCATCGTGATGGGCGAGTTCCTTGACTCCCGATTCCCTGCTTGTTTTGACTGAGTAGGAGCATCCTGCCACGCGGCATCGGCCCAGCCTGCAGCTGAGTCACAAATGCTCCAACTAGTTCGATGCTGTCACTTCCTACACACGCTTGCAAATGGTCCCCAGAACCTCAGTGATGGGAATTCTGCTGGCAGGGGAGGAGCTCTGGAGACTTTTAGGCAAGTATGTAAATAAATAACAGAACAGGTCACCAGCCATGATGGCAGAGAGGTGGGATCCCCCGGCCCAAGCAGGTGCCACTTGGGGTGACCTTGTGAACCTCCTGTGGGTTGCAGAGCTTGTGTTTCCTGAGAGTTGAAGGTGATTTCGGTGACCAAGTTCTTCTGATGCAACTCTGCTGTTGCCTTGAGGCAGGGACTGGAACATCAGTGTGCTGAAAGCAGGCAGCACTGGCATCCTTCATCAGGATTCACCTTTTCAGTGTGTGTAACTCAGAGCTAAGTGTGTTTCATAAATCCAGAAGGATTGGACCACTTCTGTGGAATCATGCTTCAGTCTTGGGCTTGTTGGGAAATAGTAACATACACTGAAGGATTTTTCACTGGTCCTGACTCTGGTTTTGACCCTAATACAGCAAAGGGACAAGAGAAAAGAGCAGCAGGGATGTGTCATTTGAAAAGAAGGTGGCTTGTTTGGATGTGCCTTGGCAGGCTCCCTTTTGCAACAAGTCTCCTCCTCCCTGTCCCTGCAGCTTTCCCGGCTCTCCCAGTTACAGTCTGAGCACATGGCAAAACGTTTTGCTGAGTCTGGGACTTAATGAGGGCCCATGTTGGGAATAGAGTTGTGCTCCCAGACTGGAGTTCGTGGTGGAGTGTACCTTTAATGTGAAGTGACACTTGTCAAAACAAATGAGCGAGATTTTTATTGCATGTTCACTCGCTTGTAAAATTCGCTAGTCTGCAGTGGCTCTTAATCACCGCCACGAATTAGCCAGGTCCTCCTGCAGTTCAATTACTGGTGTGTCATGTTTAAATTCTTCCTTGATGAACTGATGGGGAGATTATACACGCGGTTTCATGATAGGTAACGGGCAAAATACAAACACAGGAGGAGAGCACAGATGGTGCAAAGTGCTTAATCTGAGGCTGGAGAGGGGGGTGTGGGGAGCTCTGGGTCACCACGGCCAGTCCTGCCTTGGATGAGGGCAGGGATCTGTCCTAGAGCAGGACATGGGAACTGCACATTAATGTGACAAAAGGGGTGATGCTGGCCTTGCCATGCCCAGCGTTCCTTCAGGTCCCCTCCGTGCTCTGATAACATCCCTCGCTGACCTTGGGCTCTTCTTTTTGTTGATGTCTTGCTGGGCCATGTTGTTGTTTGATGATGTTCGTGGCCAGTTTCATATGAAATCATAGAATACTAGACTAGTTTGGGTTGGAAGGGACCTTAAAGATCGTCCTGCTATGGGCAGGGACACCTTCCATTAGACCAGGCTGTTCCAAGTCCTGTCCAGCCTGACCTTGAACACTTCCAGGGATGGGGCAGCCACAGGTTTTCTGGGCAACCTGTGCCAGGGCCTCCCCACCCTCACAGTAAAGACTCTCTTTATATATCTAACCTGAATGTCCCCTCTTTCAGTTACTCCTTGTCGTATCACTACAGTTCCTGGTTTAATTCCTTTGACAGGCAGGAATGCTTTGTGCTGTTCCCTATACCTTTGTTCCCGGGGGATTAATGAGGAAATGGGCAGAGGATTGACCAAAGCTGCAGACTCTGGAAGGATGTTTTCTCTCTGTGCTATCGCTTACAGCTTTCCAATAACCGAGCGCTCCCAAGCTGTGCCGTTCCACGGAGATGCTCGTGCTAATTGTTCGGGGCGGCGCTCGGGCGATGACTGAGCCACAGTGTTTAAACAGAGTGGCAGGTGGAGCAATAGATAACGTTAAACTGCAGCTCGCTGCGAGATGCACTCCCACAGACAGTCTGGGGCTCGGCGGTGCCTCCCCCCATCGCAGCCGTGGAGCTGCTCCGCTCTGGAATTGCCGCCGGACGGGATCGCGGCAGCTCCGGGCTCAGCTCCGGGCTCACCCGTCTGGCGGCGGCGATGGTGCCTCCCTTGCCTTGACCTCTTGCTCAAAATGAAATTCTTAATTACCAGGGAGCCGATGACTGAGTCATGCTGCGCGTTGTCAAGGAGACAAATAAAGCCCGTTGAACTCGCAGAGATTGTACTGGAGAGACTGGCGCGTCTCCTCCTCGTTCTAGAAGCACTCTGAGGCAGTGGAGGCTTCCAGATGTTATGTACAGCTGCTGCCTTTACAATATAGATTTCAAAATTACGTACAAAAGAGCAAGCTCGTTCCCTTGTCTCTTATCTGTGCTCTTAGGAAATTTTCTGCTTACTTTGGTAATGTGGTTTTCTCAGGAGCCACCTTGATAATGACCAGGTGAGATGAGGCAAGATGCAAGAGGTTGTAATTGGAGAGGAAATAACATTTAAAAACTGGGAAATTGAAGATGCTTCCTGATGCTGAATGGATCTAACTGATCTCTGTAGTCTTTCCACAGAAAATTGAAATTCAGGGCGTTAACTCCAGGGCCTTAAACTTCCCACTAAGCCATTAGAGCAAGGTGAATCCGAGGATGGAGTGGGTGCTGCCACATTTCTGAGCAAAGGACGGTCAGTACATGGAAAACTTGTCCCCTCTGCTGCAGTTTGATTACCCAGGAGACACCTTCCTAGGCCTGTACCTGACTCAGGGCTTGGGAGGATCCAGATGCGCGTGCCCGTCAGTGTGTCTGCTAAAATTAGAGGTAACAAATTATTGATAATTAGGGCTGGTTTTGTTTTACCGTTGAAAAAAAAAAAAAAAAAAAAAGGCAAATTTATAAAATCCAATTTATTTTTATCTCTGGCCTCGGGAACTCCAAAGCAGTTGTACTTATTCTTAATTGCTTGTTTTATGGGGGAAAATGAAGCTGGGATGTAAACGGCGGCACAGGGGGGCTGAGATGGAGCCACTGCCATGCTCAAACCACGAGGAGGAAAACTGGCACTGAGGATTGCCTAATACCTCGCAAATTCCAGTTTTTATTAAGTTTAACAATGCAACCATTTCCAGCCATCCTAGAACTAAATATAGTAATGAAATTTTATTTGAAGGTGGGAACATTATCCAGATATGACTTGATGTGTGTAAGATACTGCACATCACCAGAGTGGTACAGATTGTGTTAAATGGGCCTGAAATAATCTTCAGGAAAGAAAATCGTTTTCTATTCTCCTTGACACAAAGTGTTTGTCACAGATATGCGTTCTTATCCACGTCTTGTTAGTGAAATCATTATACTTTTCATTACAACTTTTATGCAAATACGCCAGTTTTCCTTGATTAGGTTTACATGAATAAGCTGTAATTGTAGGCTGAGGTGATATTAATGTGCAACAATTAAATATGTAATTACTATGTGTAATTACAGCATGAGGAATGGGTGGCAGCAGCCTGGGCGCAGTGTTTGGGGTCTGGGCCGTGATCCTGCTCGTGGTGCTGCTGTTTTGCTGCTCACGTGGAGATGAGCAGGAGGGTTGTGCTCCAGTGGAGCTTCCAGTGTTCCTGCTAGTGCTGGCCTTGGGATGAGCAGAGGACACCTCGTGCCTGGAGCCTCAGGATGCTGTGGAGAGCTCTTGCCTTTCTGTCCTGCTCAGAGCCCCCCTGAGCCTTGTGAGGGAGGTGCCTGTTGTACCCTCCGAGGGCAGCTGGGGGTTGGCAGCTCACAGATACCTGGATATGAGGTCTGTTTTCCTCTTGGCACGTCTGTGCTCTGATGCTGTGAGGATAATTCTGCTTTAGCTCCTTCCCATTGAAGTGGGGACCAGGCAACACGGGTGCCTGGGGACACGCTGTGAGGAGGGAGCCACTCCTTGTGGTTTTCCCCAAGCTAAAGGAGCAGCTCAGTAAGGATGCAGATCTATCAGTTAGTGACCTGCTGTCCGTGTTGCAGTGGGGACACAGGCTGCAACATATCCAGTGTCCAGAATATCTGAAGGAAGAGCATGTGAGACCATGGCAATGTGCTTGCTGCATCCTCGTGTTGCCAAGTATAGAGAGCTGGATGATTTTCAGTTGTCCCATTTGCATTCCTCCTCTTGCCACCTAAACACATGGAGCCTTTGAAGTATTATATTTAAGGAAACTTTTTTTCCCAGGCATTTACTTGTATCTGCTTTAATTCCTGTTAATCTCTCTGTGCACGTGGCTGTTGGAGCAGCGGGTGGTTTCCCTCTGTGTGACACTTTGCTGCGTTTGCAGTTGGTGCTGTAGAGGAAATTAAAAAAAAAAAAAATCAAAACAGAGGCTCAAAAGGAGAAACACTGACCTCAGTGTACCTGCCAAAATCGTCCTCTTGGCAAGTGGTCAAACGTGCCTCTCTGGCAGAGGTGGCACTGGGCTGTTCCTGAGCTGGGGAAATCCGAGTGTCGCTCTGGGAGTGTCTCCAAGGGCCCGTTACTGTTTGTGCAGTCCCTGTGGTGGGAGGAGGTTTCAGTGTCACCAGTCACGGGTCTGTGCTTTTAGAGGTGACTGTGAGCAGTGAAAAGATGTGCTGGCCGAGGCAGGTATTCAGATGTCTTTGCCTTTTTTTTTTTTATTGCAATCAGGAGTTCCCACAACTCTCATTCCTTTGTTTTTGGTTTTGAGTGGATTTTGCTGTTGGCTGATAAGGCAGCAAGGCTCCTCGGGTGGTCTGTTTGGGGGGTGCAACCCCCCCTTTCCTGCTGAGCTGCATCCCAGTGCTCTCATCGTGCTGGGACTCGGCACAGCAGAGCACAGCTCGGTATCTGCAGCCTGAAGAATGAGTTATTGTGCCGCCAAGAATTGTTTGAAGAATTAAAATTGACCCATTTCCTTCAGGCACAGGGAAGTTTAATACTCGGGAGTGTTAACATCGTAGGAGTGATTTGAGGAGTATTATTCGTCAAATCCCCCTGCTCATATGTATGTAGGTATAAATAAAAAGGCCTCAAAGGTTGTTTCAGTATTTATTAACCTCTGCTCCTCTTCAGGGGCTCTACTTGGCCAAGGCTTTAAGCGGTTGGGTGTTTTCTTCTCAATTTGTGGGACTGGAGGAGCAGCTGTAAACACCTCCCGGGATTGAAACTTGTCTTTGTCCGGCGTTTTGTAATCCAAATTGCTACATTTGTGCTAATTTTTATGTTTTCCTGGCTTTTTTTAGGTAAGTGAACACGTTCAGAGGTGGGATTTGAACGCTGCTGTTCAGCAGGGGACAGGTACCGTGCTCTGGCCCTGGATCAGGCAGTTGTCAGCCGGGAGATGCTTCGTTAGTAAGTCTAGAAATGATGGGTGGTGGCACGTAAAAAAATTATGATAAAAATGTTTCAACAGCTTTTGGAGGTTTTTCTGGGATTCTCCTGTTTGGGTGAGCAAAGGAGGACTCAGAACTTTTCCTTTCCCAACCCTACAGCAAAAATGCAAACAGCCTTTCCCTTCTCGTGATTTCTGTTTGATTTTTCCATAGTATATATAGGAGTGTTACTCTTCAAGGAGTAATTTTTAAATGCAGCTTGATTCTTGGGCTTGGGAGTGTTCTCCAGCCTCGTGTTGAAAGGGAGCGTGAGGAGGTAGGAGGCAGCAGGGGTGGTTTGTTGTTTTTTTAAATAATGCTTAATCTAGAATTAAATTCAGAGGAGTGCCTGGAGAAAATGAGATCTCTCTGATCAGATTCGCCGAATAGTTTTTGTCTTCTCTAATAAGCAAGAAAAGCTAGTAGAGGGAATTACGTGCTGGAAGGGGAATTTTAATAGCAGCAGATATGCAAAGAGGGAAGCATCTCAGGTGAATAAGGAGTGCAGGCTGGCGAGCATCAGATCATTTCAGGCTCCAAGAATGAGACTTTCTGTGGTGCAGACACAAACCTGGCCCTCCCCAGCAAAGCCAGAGGAGAAGAATCAGTTCCCTTTGGCTTTCTGGGCTGTGAGGACCCACAGTCCCTGCCTGTTGTGGGCAGAGGCTCCCACCAGGAATAAAGAGGATGAAGCAGCAATCCTCAAACCTGGCTGGAGCAGCCTGGCTGTGCAGGCTGTGTCTGTGGCAATGAGTTTGTTTGAGACTCCTATTCAAAGTATCCCACTCCTTTAGTTAAGGGGAGAGATTTCACCTTGCTGACTATCCTGCAGGACACTTCCCTGGATTTAGCTCATTGTTGGAGGGTGCTGCATTTGACCGGAGGCGCAGCCAGCACCAGCCAGCTGAGTGTAGAGGTGAAGATCCTGCTTTTCCAAAGTCTTGGGCACATTGCAGGAAAACAGAAGCATCTCATAGTGGGCACAGCTGCTCCCGGTGTGTTTTTGCCTGGGATTCTGGTTAAATAACACAGGATTTTGCTGCGGGTGCCATTTGAGGTCAATTATTCGGTGGCGCTGTAACTAATTGCAATTAAAGCAGAAAGCTTTTTCCATTTTTTTGAAAAAGGAAGCATTAAAAGCTTTAATTTACTGCAGTGAGCTGCGGCTCATGGCCTGAGCAGACTGGTCTGGACGTACAGGAGATGTTTCTTGCTCCAGCAGTGCCCTCCTGAGCTCGGGAACCCAGTGCTGGCAGCCAGGCTGCATCTTCCAGCCACGGAGCTCCAGAGAGGAACAGAGAGGGTGGGCTTCAGGGAGTGATGGGCACCTGCCCGTCTTGGGAGAATCTGGACCTGTGGAGAAGTCTGTGGAGGGGGGAGAAATAAAAATCAGGAGCAGGAACAAGATAAATTACGTTCCAAGTAGGACCTGCTTAGCCCCAAAAACCGTGTGTGATGTGTAAATCCCAGCTTGGAGCAGCAGCACCCGCGTCGCTGTGTTCAAACACTGAGATAAACACATCCATCTAAATTCATGATTTTGGAGTTTTTCATAGAGTTGCTAATTATTGAATGTAACTGGCTTATTCATAATTTCTCTTCTGCTGCCTGATAGCCCTAATCCCATATTTGTGCGGCCGTCATTCCCATGGCAACAGACTGGTGTCTGAGGCAGAAGATGATTAAATACCGAACAGCACATTAAAATAATGGGCAGGTTCTGACTTAAGAGACTTTCGCATGGGGGCAAACTTCAAAAAAAGAGAACACTTTCACAAAAAGCAATTTACTTTACCAGTAATGTTCTCTATTCCCACAGCTATTACTGAAGAGAGCTGTTTGAGGAGCAGCTCCCTTGCAGCCCATCTCCTGCTCCTCCCGCTTTGCAGAGAAATCCTCAGCTTATGTTTATGTCATCAGTCTGTTGCCATGGAAACTCTGTCACAAATGTATCGTGACCTCACAATGGGATGGCAAAGGAGGAGAATGTGGGCTGGAAGACGATGTTAGGAATGATCAGCAGCTGGGGAAAAACAGCCCCAAGCTTTGAGAGGTGGAA
Source organism: Corapipo altera (assembly GCF_003945725.1). NCBI lineage: Eukaryota > Metazoa > Chordata > Aves > Passeriformes > Pipridae > Corapipo > Corapipo altera. Next base: position 564,393 of record NW_020884916.1, on the reverse strand, counting down.
CAAAACAAAGTGGAGAGAAGGAGCTGGGGCTGGAGCTTGTTTAACTGGTCACTGGTGCAGGCACCTGTCCCACCACACTGCTGATAGTGGGGACAGGCACCTGTCCCACCAGGCTGCTCCTGTGTCTCGGTCCTGGGCTGCAGGAGCTCTGCTCCAGAGCTATTTAAAGCTCTAACTTTGTTTTCCCCTCGATTCCCAGCAGTCAGGTATCCATGGGGTGGTGGCACGGCAGAGGAGGAGCAGACAGTTCCCTTCAGCTCATGGTTCAAATAGCAGGCCTGGGAGCTGGGTGGCCACTTGACCTTTTTACAGTGTCAGGTATTTGTCTTTTTGGCTTCTGGGGTCTCTGCCCTGTGTCAGATGGGGATGAGGGAACAGCAGAGCCCTGGGGTTTGCTGAAGTGCTGCTGCTCTGTGAAGGTGTGCTCGTGGGGGTCTGGAGTGACAAGTGTCAAGGTGATGCCTTTTGATGCCTTTCCCAAATCAGACTTCCCTTAATGAAAGCTGCAGTGAAAATTTGAAAGAGGATTAAGTGAGGATTAATAAAGGAAAGGTAGGGAAGAGGTTTGATTATCTGTCACAGGGATCCAGACTGGGTAATGTGTCATGGCAGTGAGATGGAACAGAAAATTCTGCACACCTGGGGTATTGATCAGTGGGTGTTGAAACTTATAGTTCTTTCTGCTCATTTGTGCTGACCCCAGACTGGTGCAATACACTTCCCAAAACAAGTGATTTGTCCTGGAAGGGCTGGTGCTCCTTCCTGTGCCTTGGAGCAAGTGAGAGGCCATCAGCTGTAAGGTGGGAGCTGCATCAGGACTCCTTGTTGCCAGCACAAGCCTGGATCTCCCTTCAGAGAAGAAAATTATGGTGTCTGGGGTTCTGGTTTGGACAAGCTGCTTGTCTCAGGGCTTGGGAGGGGATATTTGGAAGCATCTTCAGGCAGCAGGAGTTGACAGTGTCTGCTGCTGGGCTGTCTCCCCTTGCTCTGGCCACCTCCATGAAGAAATACATCCCTGGATGTCGGGCACAGAAAGGGTCTTTGGAGTTTGACAGATGTTTTCTTGATCCTCTTCAGAGCTGTCAGTGAAGGCATGGTGTTGGGAATGTGGTCTTTGTCAAATAAGCAGGAAGGACAGGCCCCCAGAGGGAGGTCCTCAGCCTCACCCAGGGCTGCTGGTGTGTTGGGGCTGGGGGGGCCTGGGTGGGGAGGGCTGGGGGGGCAGCAGGATCCGACTGATCCACAGGAGGGGGGCCTGGAGCAGGTGCTGGTGTGACACCACCTCTGTGCTCGGCCGTGTCCTGAACATGGAGCCAAGATGATGAAACCAGAGAAGCTCACGCAGAGGGTCGGGGCTGCTCCGGTGTTATCTCTGTGTGCAGGTGCTCCAGGCAGCGGAGCCACATCGAGAAGGGCCGTTCCCTGCGTGTTTCATGTATTTTTAATGCAGTCCTGTAGAGTACTAATAAGATCTTTGTGCAGCTCGAGCTTCCATGAGGGCCACTGGTCGTGGCAAAACACCCAGGGATGTGTGTACGGGCTGTGGGTGTCCCCAGTGCCAGCACACCTCTGGCACATGCTGGGGGAAGGTTGCAGCATGTTGGCTCAAGACCTCACCCCTCCCCGTGGCTCAAAGGGGAGGTGGGAAAGGGGGCAAGAGCCCCATTTGGAGCTGGTCATCTGGACAGGGGCAGGGCAGACTTGTCTGCCTGGAAAAACCCTGCGGAGGGGATTTCTTGTGGTGTGCTGGGACAGTGCTCAGGGGAACAGCATCCCCTTGCTGTTTATCCCTTAGGTTTCCTGCAGGGAATAAAAGGAGAGGCTGACCTGATTTGCAGAGCGTGTACTTCAGCACTCTCTTTCTCTCTCCAGCAATTTCCCTGTCCTCTTGCTTCTTAAGAGCTTAAGGATCATTTTCCTCTTGCAGTTGGTAATACGAGAGGAGATGAGTAAGTACAGATCTCTGCGACCCATAAACCGTAAAGTCCTGCCTGCAACTTAAACCTCTACAGCTTTATTTGCTTTGTCGTGGCTTCTCACATGTGTTGGGGTTTAACAAACACGAGTTTTTCCTCTGGAGATAGACTTAAAAAGAGGCTGTAAGGAGCAGTATTGTTCTCGGAGCATCTTGTGCTGTGCTTTGCCTTGAGAAGTGTGTGACTTCAGAAGGGAACAGCAGCAGGTCTGCCCGGGCTCTTCTGCTCCTCCTGTGTTGGTTTGCAGCCCGTGCTGCTGAGTTTGTTTTCAGCTGTGCTGGCAGCGACTCCCAGGCAGCTCTGTGCCACAAGCTGTGCCATGATAGTGCCATCACAGTGCCTGCAGAGGATGGGGATGTTGGTTCCCAGTGCTGGGAGGGCTTTCCTGCTGGTTGCAGGGAAGGGTGGCTGCGCAGAGAGGCCGCAGCCGGTGCAGGCGAGGGGAAGGAGCAAGTTGGCAGGGAAGGATCTGTGAAAGTAGGGCATCCTGGTGCTGTTGTGTAACAGCAGCCTCTCTCTCCTCCCCAGCCAGCCCTCTGCCTCCTGGGGAATTTATGACTGAGTTCACTGCGATTCTATATTTGGCTGAAATATTGAAAAATGCGTTTGCTGTCAATGGGTTCCTTTAATATAAAAGGAAGGAGATTTATGGGAAGAGCAGTGCTGGCATCACAAGTGCCCTTTGTCTTTACTTGTGCAGTCAGTTCCCTCTTACCCTGTACCTGTTTGAGCCAGGTGTGCTGTTTGGGAAGGTGAGGATGTGAAGCTGTAAGAGTACCTTGATTTTCCACCTCCTGGAAGATACCTGAGGACACAGGGTGGCAGTCACAGAAGACTTTGGGGGTTGTTCCTTTTAGTGCTCTGCCCATTTTTATTCTTGAACTTTTCCAGTTGAATTTGCAGAGGTGAAACCCGGGACGCAACAAATCTTACATTTAACTTGATCCATTCCTGCTCATGTCCAATGTGTTGGTGCTTTAAAAGGACACAGGAACTACCTCTCAAGGATGCAATCCAAAGTTAGTGAGGTTCACAGCTACCACCTCTGAACAGAAAATGTTGTCAGCAGTCGGGTTAGATCTGCAGTGTGTGGGTGAGGTGTTGTGACAAATGGTCGCTGTACCTGAGGCACCAGGGCTATGGGATGGTATGGAAGGGTATGGGATGGTATGGAAGGGTATGGGATGGTATGGAAGGGTATGGGATGGTATGGAAGGGTATGGGATGGTA